>NC_041398.2:141167705-141437705 GCF_900747795.2 Erpetoichthys calabaricus | reverse complement strand
TTTCAGACTTCTACCTACACGGGAAGTTGGAGAATTAGTGATGAGTGAGTCTGTCAAACAGGTTCCAGTTATGACCATTACGCGTAGAATTTCGAAATAAAACCTGCCTAACTTTTGTAAGTAAGCTGTAAGGAATGAGCCTGCCAAATTTCAGACTTCTACCTACACGGGAAGTTGGAGAATTAGTGATGAGTCAGTCAGTCAGTCAGTCAGTCAGTGAGTCAGTGAGGGCTTTGCCTTTTATTAGTGTAGATCACAGAATCCTCTACAGTCTAATGCCAAAAAAGACAAAATTCAATCTTGCAGCATAGGAACATAGAAACTCTCAGAGTACTAGTATCACTAAGCATGTATTGCAGTAAGTAGTGCAAAGAAAGAATAAACAAACAATAAACTGTTACCTACTTAATGCAGACTTGTTATATATTCTTCTTAGCAAACAACACCAGAGGACCAAAATAAGAGATTTATTTTCATGATATGAATAGTATGTATTCATCCCTAAACCTTAACCTAACACTATACTTTACAGAACCTAATCTCTTTTCAACCAGTACTGGTCCTGGTGCTGATATGGATGAAAAGTGTAATGAGGCTTTGGAGAGATGAAGTGCCTGGGTCCAGATCATGTCGCCAGCCTTAAATTGCATATTATGTTGTTATGTTGTTGGACTTTAGACACACACATCTTCTCCATTGCCTGTTTGAAAACCTAATGGTGGAGTTGTAAGGTGTGGTATGGTGCAGTGTGAGGTGCTTGGGTGTTGTTTATAAGACGCTCTAAAACAGTGGTTCTCAACTGGTCTGGCTTTGGGACCCACCATCACCTCTTAATGACAAGCCGTGATCCAAAATTTTCAACTTCTCAAATTTATTGAATGAAATGATGGTGCAGTTTGAACCTGAGATAGCAGAATATGATATCACAGTATGCCAACACAAAAAACTGATAAACCTAATGATAAACCAAAATGACCAGCAAGTGGTGATGCCAGAGAGGGAAATATTCCCTTTTACACTCAATTAGCTGCATTTTATTAAAACCAAAACTCTTCAGTACTACTGTTAAAAACTCTTCAGTAAATATTTTAACAGACTCAACACTGCTTTCATGCACAAATATGAAATAAAGTACAACTACTGAGAAGTATTTAAAAAAAAACTCAAATTATGTAGTTTTACCAGAGAATCCTCACTCATTGAATCTATAACAACCAACACTGCACTATGGAAAAAAAACAGTTTCTTCATTAGCTGTTTTTTTTTTTTTAACAAAGAGAAATAAATTAAATAAAGAGTTAAGTTTAAAAGGATTCAAGTATACTAAATTAAATTTTCTTCTGATTACCTTATCAGTAGGTAAATGGTGAAAACATTGTGCTTTGAAGAAAATTAAGCAACACTCACTTCAACCTTAGGTGTAACGCTGACATTTTAGACCTATGTTAGGAGGAATTAATGGGAGAACTGGGCATGTTTTTGCTCCTGACAAGAGTTTCAAAGTCTTGAGTTACAGTTGACAAAGCAACTCTAAGGTCATGCACAATGTCCAATCTGTTTCTGTTTTTTGTCTTCACCTGAACCAGAGATGAGAATCCACACTCACAGAGATAGATAGTGCTGAATGGTAGCAGGATTTTTACTGCTCGATTGGCAAGACAAGGATACTTGCTCATCACATTCTGCACCAGAAATGGGAGAGGCTTACCTCCATGAACTTCTTTTTTAGCGTGCTGTCACATGATAGCTCCACCAGCTGACTCTCTCCGTTGCTTGGCAACATGACACTTTCCATTGTGGAAGCCTTCCTGGACACAGACAGGTGGACACCGATGGTTCACCCAACACACGTTTATTTACAATCATATTTAAAGTTCAGTGCACCTCAAACCCCCAAAAGTCCCCAAAGTCCAGGCCACAATTCGAATGCCTTAGTCTTCAGGCCACCTCCTTGCCTCTTCTCCCGAGCTCCGTCCTTCTCCACTCCTGACTCAAGCCAATGAACGGAGGGAGCTGGCCCCTTTTATAATCACCTGGATATGCTCCAGGTGCTTCCCCACAATCTTCCACAGGCACTCCCCAGTGTGGCAGAAGTGCCGGCTGCACACCTGGAAGCACTCCGGGTGTCCCCGGTTCTCTTCCCCCCAGCAGTTCCGGGTGTGGTGGAAGTGCTGAGGTCCAGGGCTCCAAAGGCATTGGGGCACCCCCTGGCGGTGACCACGGGCCCCTACAGGGTTGAGCTTCAAAGCTCTGTTGGTACCAGGGTGGTCACCCCATGTGGTCTGGGGGAGGCGTAAGCCCTCCTCTGATCCTCCGGGGCGTCCCAGCCGGGTCGCCCCCCCAGCCACATGCGACACCATGTTGATTCCAAATGGGTCGTGTATCCAGTCATCATCCCTCTGTTTCTCAGGAAAGTAGTCATTAAACCGCTTAAGAAGTTTATTCATATGTGTCATAATCGTTTTCTTCATTACATTTTTTCCTGCCGTGTCCAGTTGCTGTCGCTCATGACAGGTATTGGGGAACATGTCGAGTTGGTTTTTAGAAACATGACTTGCCCACAAGGAGATCTTTTTTTTGAAAGCATTGAATTTGTCATACTGTTCAAAAATGTTGTGCCCCCTCCCATACACAGACACATTTAATGTGTTTAATTGTTCAATCACATCAGCAAGTTAAGCAACGTGTGCGAGCCACACACTGTTGCTAAACAGGTCTGCAAGATGCAAATTGTTCTGGGCAAGCTGCAATTTCAGCTCGTAGTTCATAAAAACGGGACAGTACATTTCCCCTTGAAAGCCAGCGTACCTCGGCATTATACAACACCTGTGCATGCTCACTACCAAGATCTTGGCACAGTTTCTGAAAACACCGGGTGTTCTTTGCACTCCATTTAATGTAGTTTACCACTTGGATGACCTCTTTTAATGTTCCATGAAGCACTGATAACATATCCTTTGCTGCCAGTGCCTCCCAATGTAAAAAAAAATGGTTCCAAGTTGCATTCGGAGCTTTCTCAAGTATTCTCCTCATGACCCCCGAGTTTTTTCCTGTCATGGAGGCAGCACCATCAGTTGTGATACCGAAGCACATGTCCCAGCTTAAGCCCATTGAACTCAAATACAAGTCCACAGAGCTGAAAATGTCCTCTGCAGTCATAGTAGTAGGGAGCTCTCTTGTGCAGAGAAATTGTTCCTGTAAGTCCCCATCCCACACACGTCTCACGTAAACGAGTAAAACTGCTTTGTTTGTTATGTCTGTGGATTCGTCCATTGGTAAGGCAAAATGACCACTTGCCTTAATGCGAGCTGTGGTCTGTTGTTTGATGTCAACTGACATGTCTTCAGTTTGCCTACTAGTGTCATTTGACAGAAGTATAGCTTTTAGTTTATCCTCTACGAATTGATCCAACACCTCTCTGACCATGTACATGGCTGCAGGTAAGATGAGGTCCTCTGCAATGGTGTGGGGCTTCTTTAACTTTGCAATACAATGTGCCACCAGGTAAGATGCACGGAGTGCCTGTTCTGGCTTCGAGCATGAAGAAGTAAGACACTTTTGTGATGTCCTCAGGTCTTGAAGTCGTCTTCTGAAGTACTCAACAGGTTTATCTTTGAGATAATGGTGTTTTGTTTCCAAATGCCGCTTCAGTTTTGACGGCTTCATGCTTTCACATGCCTACACCTCGCTGCACAAAACACACTGAGGTTTTTGTCCTTCTTTGTTGTGAATATAAGAAAATCCATATCTAATATATTCTGCGTCATACCTGCATTTCGCCATACCATTTAGCATATATAAACAAAGTTTGCGGGTCTTCTATGGTGTGAAATGGCGGTTGTCAACTTGCATTACCAGGCATTATCGCCACCTACTGCTAAGAGGTGTGAACAGAAGGAACTCCGTTTATTTTTTTCTTAACATTTTTTTGCCCAGACAAAGGCCCGCCACCCACTGAAAACGGGATGGTGACCCACTTTTGGGTTGCAACCCACCAGTTGAGAATCACTGCTCTAAAGGACCTATCAACTGACGGCCAAAAGCCAGCAGAGTAATAATAATAATTCTTTGCATTTATAGTGAGCTTTTCTCACTACTCAAAGCACTCAGCAATTGCAGGTTAAGAGCCTTGCTCAAGGGCCCAACAGAGCAGAGTCCCTTTTGGCATTTACAGGATTCGAACCGGCAACCTTCCAATAGCCAGTGCAGATCCCTAGTCTCAGAGCCACCACTCCGCCAAATAGTAGGAGTTCTGCCTACAGACTCATGAAGTTCTGGAAGCCACCTGTCCCATTCATGATGTATTCCTACATTGGAGGTGATCACAGTTTTTAACATCTCAGTCATATTGGTCTGAGAATGATACATAGTAGTCAATTTTTTAGGTGACACCTGAGTCACTGATTGTGATGATCTGAGATAATATGCTGAGGCACTTTTTTTTTAATCCTTCAATCTTTTAAGGCAAATAGTTTCACCCACTTGGTGTAATAATCCACCACTACCATCAGTAGTTTGTTCTTACTGAGAGGAAGAGGTCCCATCAAATCCACCACTATCATCTTGCCAGGCTCAGTGACTGTAACAGACTGCAGCAATCCAGAAGGCTTCTTAGATTTTTTTTACTTTTATTTACTTAGATTTACTTTTATATTCCTGGCAGATTTTGCAATGATGAACATAGCTTTAGACATCTTTCCTTATCATGGGTACCAGGACATTTCTAATAATCTAACACATTTTTCATCCTTCCAAGATGGCCCCCAAACAGACTGTCATGATAAATTCAGGTACTATTTCTTCTGGAAATACCAATTGAAGGTTACATCCTCTCCCCATAAATGGCACACGCCTATGCAGTATCCCTTGAAGATCCTCAAAATAGATGTGTCCTTTTCGTTGGTTGCCAAGCACATCCCTAATCCCCTGACCAAAAGGACTATATTCTTGGTCCGTAGCTATGTTCTGCATGCTTACAGGTAGGTCAGCCCAATGGCACATGGCAATGA
The DNA here is from genome assembly GCF_900747795.2 of Erpetoichthys calabaricus. Classification (NCBI taxonomy): domain Eukaryota; kingdom Metazoa; phylum Chordata; class Cladistia; order Polypteriformes; family Polypteridae; genus Erpetoichthys; species Erpetoichthys calabaricus. The sequence goes on along the minus strand of NC_041398.2, from coordinate 141,432,696 downwards.
GCACAGATTTCTACAGGAGGTAGTGGAATTTGATAAAGCGCATCTGGCATGATGTTGCAGCAGTTTATGCTATACCGTAGTTTAAAAGTGAATGCCTGAAGCTGGAACACCTATCTGGTAAGGCACAGTTGAAGGTCCAAGAAAGAGCACTGTGGTCATAGTATACATTAATCTCAATCCCCTCCAGGTAGTAGTGTAATTTTTCTATTGCCCACACTTCTGCAAGACACTCCTCAGAGTGTGAATTTGGTTTGTCCCCTTGCAAGAAGAAAAGGTCATGGCCTATGCATCAAGTCCTATACTGCTGGCATCAGTGTGTACCATAGAGAGTGAGCTGAGGATTTGGCTGTAGAATAATGGAAGGTGCCTGCAAAACACCCTTAAGTTGATTTAAGCCTGTTGATGTTTAAGAGACTTTTGTCTTTGTCTGTCTCTAAAATGGAAACCAGACAAGTAAGAGGAAGAAAATCATTCACCACATCTTGATTGCATGCACCCCTTGCCTCTCAAGCAGTTTAGGGGGTGTGCGGACCACAGCAGGTAGCCTGAGATCTTGATGGAATGGGACTGCACTTATGCAAAAAAATTACTGGAGCTGGGTTGAAAATGCCAACAACAAAAGTTGTCTAGCCATTATGCCTCATAAGAAGGGTGCTCAACCTGGATCAGAGATGTAAGTGGTCCATGTAGCCACAACATTTCTTGCTGTTCCAAGAAGGCTGTGATGACTAAGAACAAAGACTGGGAGATGAAGGAATAGTCACTTAATAAGAGTGGGTGAAAACTAAGTAATCAAAAGGTGCCATTACACAAAAGCCTAATGCACAAAACCAAAATTGAAGTAGCAAAATAACACCAGCTGGAGGATATTTAACTATTGATACTGGGAAAATACACATGAACAAAATGTTTAGATATATCCACAATCTAGTATAGGGTGATTCTCCCATGTGGAATGAAACAAAAATAATCATCTTAATTAAAAACTCCCAAAAAAGCAAAACTAACATTTCCAATAATCAAAGGTCCAGAAAAAAAATTAAACCCAAAGAAAAAATGTACACTTTGAAAAACTGATAAACAAATCCTCAAATCACTATTACATTTACAGAAAATAATATTCTGTTGATAATCTGTCTAATATTATCAAGACCTACTAGATTCACAAATTCTTTGTGTCCTGCTGTTGCTTTTCTGCAAACCTGAATGCTGGGTTATAACCGTCTAGCACATAATTTCTAGTTTATAATCAGTTACAGAAAGTATATAGAAAAGTAATATTTCCCTGAATTTACCTTTGTACCCCCATTTTGTAAAGCTCAGATCTTTCTGATATTAAATTTCCAATATTGGTAATTTTGTTGTTATTTTAAAAGCTCAGTGTTTGAGAAGAGTCACTAGCTGTTCAGTGGCCAGCATAACACTTTGCAATATTAGACCAGAGGGATAATTTACTGCTGAAAGCTGAACCAAATTTGTAGATCACTGTTAAAAGTGGAAGAACACACACTGAGAAATGTTGGATGAACATGATTAATTCCTACAATTAAAGTGCAGGGTAGTTATTATTGTAAACAGTAGCCCAAACTACTTCATCTCTGAATGATGCAATAACTGATTGGTTTTAAATATTTAAATGCAGTCAATATTCATACTCACCGCTGTACAAAGTCTGCTCAATTTATTTTGCATAATTAAATTATCATTAAAGGTTTCACACATTGTTTCAACTGTATCTATGAATAGACAGATGAATCATGACAGACCCTACTCTGTATGATAACAAGCAAATCCAGAAAGAAGACACCTCTAAAACCCCTTAACTCCATTTGAATTTCTATTCCCCTTTTCTTGTGAAGGTACTGTAGCAGTAGCAACATGTCAAATTTTTACAGATGAGACCACTGTATCCTCGATGTCTTTTTCCAGTTTCTCCCAGTGAATTCCAAGAAGATGCAGACTGAGTGAACACACATATCTTTAGTCATTATAGCATGTTCTGTGTTTGCCCCTTGGTATACTGCCTCTATGCTATGCACTCTACAACCTATTGTTCATGCAAACTAGTTCTTTTGGTCATCATGAATAGCTCATGATCATATGTGAAAAGGAGTAATAGACTGACCGGTAAATCAGAAACTTTTCCGAACACTTAGCGTGTGCTTGACCAGCATGGTCCAGTACAACATCAGCAGAACTGCTGAAGCTGCACAATGATCAAGCTCATTGTCACCGTTCTCTTATATTATGAGCCAGTCTCAGAGGTAATTGAACTCCTTCACTTGGCATAGTGACATTATTCATACTTTCACATTTCAAAGTATTAATTTTCATCCCAACAACATCATACTCAGCTGTGAACCATTCAAGTACTTACCTTATATTACAGTCTGATTAGGCAAAGAGGACAGTATCATGATCAAATAGCAGAGATGCAATCTTAGACCTCCAACAAAATCCATCCATCCATTTTCCAACCCGCTGAATCCGAACACAGAGTCACAGGGGTCTGCTGGAGCCAATCCCAGCCAACACAGGGCACGAACCAATCCCGGGCAGGGTGCCAACCCACCGCAGGACACACACAAACACACCCACACACCAAGCACACACTAGGGCCAATTTAGAATCGCCAATCCACCTAACCTGCATGTCTTTGGACTATGGGAGGAAACCGGAGCGCCCGGAGGAAACCCACACAGACACGGGGAGAACATGCAAGCTCCATGCAGGGAGGACCCGGGAAGTGAACCTGGATCTCCTAACTGCGAGGCAGCAGCGCTACCACTGCGCCACCGTGCCGCCTCCTCCAATAAAATTAATCTCCAAATACACCTGTGCCTTGATATTTTATCCCTGGAAATGATGAAGTGGGGAGGAAACAAAATGCACCTTTGGCCAAGACCAAATGGACTTGATTTAACACCAGGCATGTAAACATTACTGTCACTTCTCATATATAGGTTCCTAATGTCACACTGTCTTGGTCCTACTCTGAAAGAACCTTTCAGAAAGATACTACAGTGTACATGGTAATAGGTCCACTCTTCCACAGTCAGGACAGAATCCTTGTTGCTCTTTCAGATCTTCAGGTTCAACTCTCAAACAGGGTTTATGCCATGGTAACCCTAAGCATTCTTTCCCAGAGAGACTAAGGAAGGTGATTCATCTGTATACTGGAACACACCATCTGTTCTTATTTTTACAAATGGGATTCACTACCCTAACCTGCAGTGGTTGATTCATTGTCCTCTTCTTTTACATACCACTGAATAGGAACTATAGCCAAAACACACTCACAATATCCAATATTTCTGTTATGATTATTTACAGGTTTCATTTTCTTTTACTCCTTTCTTTGCTTTGTGTCATGTACTTCTGGGTTGTCCTGGATTGTGGATATTCGAAATAAAATCCTGCATGTTAACACTTTATGTTTAGAAGAGCTATTTGCCACTACTGTCAGCTTTGACTTTTATTTAGTGTTGTGGGTTAGATGCTTTGATTTCTGATTTCCCTGTTTTGAACTTTAGCCATATTTTTACATTTCCATTTTGTCTCATAGGCCCTTATTCATTTGCTGCTAGGTCCAGTCAATTTTCACTTTCTAGCAGAATATTTTTCAGTTATATCTCATTCATCCACACAAGTCTTCTAATTACTCTGCTTTTTCCTCACCAACACAACCGTAGACAAATAAATGAACTCAGCCCTAATCAATGCTAGTGACATGGCTTTTTCCTTCCTTAGAAGGCTGGCATCCTTCAACATCTGCAATAAGATTCTGCAGATGTTCTATCAGACGGTTGTGTCAAGCATCCTCTTCTATGCAGTGGTGTGCTGGGGAGGCAGCATAAAGAAGAAGGACGCCTCATGCCTGGACAAACTGGTGAGGAAGGCAGGCTGTATTGTAGGCATGGAGCTGGACAATTTGACATCTGTGGCAGAGCGACGGGCGCTCAGCAGGCTCCTGTCAATCATGGAGAATCCACTACATCCACTAAACAGTATCATCTCCAGACAGAGGAGCAGCTTCAGCAACAGAGTGCTGTCACTGTCCTGCTCCACTGACAGGCAGAGGAGATCGTTCCTCCACCACACTGTGCGACTCTTCAATTCCACCCAGGGGGGTAAACGTTAACATTATACAAAGTTATTGTCTGTTTTACCTGCATTTTTATCACTCTTTAATTTAATGTTGTTTTTTATCAGTATGCTGCTGCTGGAGTATGTGAATTTACCCTTGGGATTAATAAAGAATCTATCTATCTATCCCAAACAGGTCATAACTACTACAACTGAAAAAAAATAATTGCTAGTCTAAAATCACTTAAAAATAAGAATAAGTGTATTGGGAGACAAAAAGACAAAATTTAAGTTCTAGCCAAAGCCCTACACAGAAGAAATACCAGAAACCAGGGAAACATTATTACCAGAAGAATAAAAGGCTTTTTGATATCCTTATGTGATTTTCTTTCAGTACAAGAAACTGGGCTTGAACAAAAATAATATAAGTTAATTGTCTACCTATTTATCTTTGACTGATTTAATTTTTTAAATACTCCAGTCTTTGAAATTCACAAATATTTCAATGCTCTTTAATCTTGCTTGAATTATTAATTTTTGCATAATCCTGGGAGTTTACAGTCATAATGTAACATCAATTATGCTGGAGAATGAAGATTTTGCTTCCTGAACACTTTTTAGTGAATCTTCTGCATTTTGGCCTGCTGATCACAAAAATCGCTTTTAAATTTTATTCCTTGGGCGGCTCCCAGCAGCAAGCGGTGACCCGTGGTCCATAGTCACCGGGGCCACAGGTATCGCTCGTGTGCAGGACGATGGTTCGCTGCCTGCTCACTATGCCGCCGCAGGTACTGCTCCTGACTGGACGCAGGCTGGATGGAGCCGAGGGGGGCGTTTCACTGCCCGCCCAGCACACACGGCTGGTAATGCTGCAAGTGGTGACCCGGTTGTGGCTGAACGGGGCGGCGGGAGTAGCATTGTAGTGTGCCTCGGATGGCTGCCTGTTGAACTGGGGTTGGGCGATTCACTACTCGCCTTTGGCCGCACCGTGTTCATTCTCAGTGGCAGCATACTGTAGTGGAGGTGACTGTGAGGTGGGCTGGAGATGAACCGCCTCCATTCATTCTCAATAGCAAGCCTACTTGTACTGTTACGCACATAGCAGGAAGTTGTCTCTTGTCAATACATCAGACGTGTTGATGACAGCTGCATTCCTGCTGTGATAACGTGTACAGTGCTGTGCAGAAGAGCTCATCTTAACCTTTTGTCTTCACCCTTCAAGAATGTCTCTGAAACACAAATCTGATGCAAGTGCTGGTGATACAGTAAAGAAGAGACAAACCATCACCATTGAAAATAAAGTAGAAATAATAAAAAGGTCAGAGAGAGGTGAAACTCCATCAATCATTGGCAGAGCACTTGGTTACAGTCGGTCAAAAATAGCATTTATTAAAATAATGTACCTGTTCTGACTTACATACAAATTCAACTTAAGTACAAACCTACAGTCCCTATCTCGTACATAACCCGGGGACTGCCTGTACATGTAAAATGTAAATGTGAAAATAAATCAAATGATAATAAAATGATTAATAACTATTCAGTCATAGACAAAAATATGCAAAAGCCAAAAGTAAACTTATAGTAAGGCAAAAATAATAATTATGACATGATCCAAAAGGCTGATTTGGTCCTAAAAGTGCTCCTTCCACCTCTCCAAGATGTTTCCAGTTATTAACATTTACTCACACTTGCTGAGAAAAAATGTGAGTAATATTCTGTCTATCCATCTTTAGTAACTAAATGGTTTGTGAGAATTTTTTGAGAATGTCAGAAAAATCATTATTCATGGCCTCAGTAAATTCCTCTTACACAAAGACTTCCAAGACTGCACTAACTGCTGCTCAAACTATTTATTGATCACAGCTCTATGTAACCGCTTTCACTAGTGAAGTTTTGACCACACTATATGTCCTTGATCTTTCCTGAAATACATGACAAGCTCTCCTAAAGCTGAAAACCAGTCTTATCACAACATGACATATCTGTCAGTTATTACCAGTATGCCCTAAATAACCAGTTGTGTAATCCAGGTAAATTCAGCCACTGAGTCAGGTAAAACCTCAGTATCTCTGTTCACTCAAGTGCCCAGAACATATAGCCTTAAAGGACATCACTGACCCATGGCTTATAGAACTTTGGCACCAGGATCACTTACAATGCAACCTTATATTTGAACATGGTGTGTATTATGACCATAACATAGCTTAATTTACAGTTAATTACATATTCAGTACTCAGATTCACATCAAACAGACTATTTCCCTCAGTCACATACTCCAGATCTTTCTTTCATTTCTGTCACTGAAGTTTCCTTGTAACGGCCGACCCCTTTTACCCAGCCGGCAGCTACACTCCCAAGACCTGTGGCTTGGATAATTGACTGAGAAATAATCTTACTATCAAGCCGTACTTCTTACCAATTGAACTTTTCCCCCACAATCGACGGTGAAAAGATAAGTACACAAAAACAGGATGTAAATTTAAACGGGTTATATGTATTAAGTAAAATAAGACATGCAAAAAATAGAAACATATATAAATATAAATATCCCTTCACCCCAGCAATAACAAGACACCACCAAATATATATATACACACAACAAAAACCCTCCCTTGTCCCTGTAACAAATAAACACACAACACGAATAACAATGAATGATAAACTGAAAATGAATGAGAACGTGAGTCCGGTAATAAAGAAACTGTCCTGAAAGCGGATGACTGAATTAGTGATATTGCGTTGTTTGATTCTCCCCGGAAAAAATGGAACAGCCTCACCGTGATTCCTCGTGTGTGTGGTGGATGATTAAGTCCTACCCCGGGGTCTCTCGTGGTGAGGTCCTTGAAGTAAATCTGGCAGATGGAAAAACAAACTGGATGGCTAAGCGCGATATGGAAAAGAACAGGTACAGTGTGGTCGTGATTGTGGAAAAAAAATCTCCTTCTCTCCTCTCTCTTCCTTCTCCTCCTGATGGCTTAAATAATCCTGTGACGGCTGTGATTGATTGATTGTAAACAGGTGTTTTCCAGGTTTGTGGCTGTGGTCTCTTACCATCATCCGTCCCCTTTTACGGGGACGGCATTAACTGATGCACAAACAGTAAACGGGACAATGAAACGAGACGCACTCAGAACTGACATTTAAACACTATGTGGCCCCGCTACATCCCCCCCCCCCCCCCCCCCACCAATGGTGGTGCCCTCTCTGAGGAATCTAAATAAATATCTATCGCTGTCTGCCTTTAAACATTTTCCCCATTTAACATGTCTATAGTGCGTGCCGAGCAGGACGACACCATTGCTTCGCCGCGGTGTGATGATGGAGTAGCCGGGGCGCGGCACGTCACGGTCAGAGCGTGTTCAGCGGTGCAGGAGGTGGTGGATCTGTTGCAGTCGCTGTACCTCGAAGATCACCATGGACCTGAGGAGGAATGCCTGGAGGATGTCTCGCCTCCGTGGGAAGATCTGGCGCAACAACTGACCCGGCTGGATGAGAAAGTCCGCGAGGTTGCTGAAAGTGCGCTCGGGCGCGAAGATGCCTTGCGGGCTCGCATCAGCAGCTCCCAGGAGGAAATAAAAGAATACCTCAATGAACAAGTTCAACCCCTGGGGCAAGAAAATCGAGGTGTGCCTCCAGAGGCGGGATCAACGCTGGCAAGAAACTCTTCAGGGGGAGGTCCGAAGGAGTCTCCAGACGTTACGTCAGTCACCCTGTCATTCAACGCCGTACGGGTCTCGTGGGGGGGGGTGAATACATCAATCGGCCCTCTGTTCCTAGGGTGCGCCTTTCCTTTCCCAAGTTGGGGGCCCCTTATAACATCGATGATGTCCTCAACTTTGTGGAAGAAGGGGAGGCGTATCTTGCTGTTAACCCTTTAACCCCAGAAGAGCTTATGGGGGTGATAGGGGCATCCCTCTTGGGGCCGGTGCGGAGCTGGTGGCTGACAGCCAAGAAGAACATTAAAGACTGGGGATCCTTTCGTCGATCTTTCCTCGCGGCTTTTCTTCCAGAAGACTATGAATCTGAACTGGAGGACAAGCTGCGATCCATGGTGCAACTGCCTTCGCAATCCATCCGGGACTTCGCCTATGAATATCGGGCTTTGTGTTTGAAGTGGCGGCCGGCTATGTCTGAAGAAGAGGTGGTCCGCCGCATCCTTAATGCCTGTAACCCGCGGTTAGCTGGGGGTCTCAGGGGGGTTGTGGGGTCGGTGGAAGACCTGGTGAAGGTGGGCTCACAAGTGGAACGGGACTGGGGAAACTCAAAAACGTACTGGAACAAGGTACAAGCCAGTACACGAGAAACCCAGCCCCTAAAACCCCAGCGAGCCAAATCTTGCCGGTCGGAAGCCGATCTCGCCATCATGCAAGCGAGTACGTCCCTCCTGATCGTCCCAGTGAAGCTGTGGGGGTGGCAGGTGGATGCGGTGGTGGATACAGGGAGCCATCACACCTTAATCCGCTCAAGCATGTGGAAGAAGATTAGCCGACCGACAGACAACTTAACATCTGCCCCGTCTGTCCGATTTGTATTGGCAGATGGGAGTGAACACAGAGCCCTGGGCAAAGTCCCCTTGAGGTACAGTGTACTCTCCACCACCTGGGAGATGGATACGTATGCCCTGGATGACTGGCACCTGTCCGTCCCGTTACTCCTTGGGGTGGACTCTTTAACCACCATGAGGATGACCATCCATCTCAGTCCCAGGGGGTATACGGTGCCAGGGGAAGGGGTATGCGACTTCATACATAAATCAAAAGAAGATCTGGGCTCTGAATTCATTGGCTTCTACGCGGAAGTGAGGAGTGACGTAAGCACCTCGGCGGCAGCCCCTGTGGAGGAACAGCCCGAAGAGGTGAGGCCGGTGCTGAAGAAGTGGGCCGAGGTGTGGACTGAGAAATTAGGAGTCGCCCATGGAGTTACCCACGTGATCCACACCTCGGACGAAGTTCCAATAAGGCACCGAGCTTACCGTGTTTCTCCACTAAAAAAGGGCATAATTAAAGAACATCTTGATCAAATGCTCGCCGAGGGAATAATCGAACCATCTTCCTCCTCCTGGGCGTCCCCTGTAGTCCTCGTGAAGAAGACGGATGACACCTATCGTTTCTGCGTGGACTACAGGGGGGTTAACGGGAAGACGAGCCTGGACGCATATCCCATGCCCCTGGTTCATGAGATTCTTGAGTCACTGCATGGAGCTGCAGTTTTCAGCACACTAGACCTCCGCAGTGACTAGACCTCCGCAGTGGCTATTGGCAGGTGCTGATGGACGAGGGGAGTAAGAAGAAGACGGCAGTCATCACCCCTGAAGGCTTGTTCCAGTTCAAAGTCATGCCTTTTGGGCTTAAAAATGCTGGGGCCACCTTCCAGCGGCTCATGGAACAAGTCCTGAGGGGGTTGATAGGCAAGATCTGCTTTGTATACATCGACGACGTCATTATTTACTCCCCTTCTATTAAACAACATCTCCAGGACCTGGACACCATCTTCCAACGATTACATCTAGCGCACCTTACGCTGAACACGAAGAAGTGTACCTTCATTCAACCCCACATACGCTTCCTCGGGCACATTCTTTCATCTGAGGGGGTCGCTGTAGACCCCGAGAAGACCTTAGCCATCCGAGACTACCCCACGTCCACGGATTTGAAATCTTTGCAACGTTTCCTTGGGTTAGTGGGGTGGTATCACAAGTTCATTCCCCGGATGGCTGATATAGCGGCTCCCTTGAACAGCCTAAGAAAAAAAGATGTCCCGTGGGAGTGGACAACAGAGTGCCAGGACGCGGTCGAGCAACTAAAGAGCCACCTTCAAAAGCCGCCCGTTCTGGCCCAGCCAGATCTGCAGCTCACTTTCCAGGTACAAACAGATGCCAGCAACCTGGGGCTTGGCGCCGTGCTCACTCAGAAAATCCACCAGGCTGAACACGTCATCGCTTACGCCTCTCGAGCCTTGCACGGCGCTGAGCTCAATTATTCGACAGCTGAAAAAGAGTGTTTGGCTGTCGTGTGGGCTGTGGAAAAATGGAGATGCTATCTGGAGGGGGTTGAATTTGAAGTGTACACCGACCATCACGCTCTGACCTGGGTATTTAATCACCCGAAGACCTCCTCCCGTCTAACCAGGTGGGTGTTACGCCTCCAGAACTTTACTTTCAAGGTGACCTATCGGAAGGGCTGTGGCAATATTGTGCCTGATGCTCTGTCCAGGGTGTCAGAGCCACCAGGGATGGTGTGTTTGGCAGAGGCAAAGAAGATGATCCTCCCTCTGCCAAGAAGCCTGGAAGACCTGGCTCAAGCACAAGCCACCAGTCCATTCTGCCAGAGCATCAGGGAGGGACTGGAACAGCAGCGTACCGACCGGGTACACTTCGTGGACCTCCAGGGGGTTCTGTACAGGACCACTCCATCCTCCCTTGGGGGTCTGCAACACCAACTAGTGGTCCCGAAAGAGCTCATCCCAGACTTCCTAACTTACTATCATGACAGTCCTTTAGGTGGTCACCTTGGAAGGACAAAAACTTTATTAAAGACCCTGGGGGTTGCGTGGTGGCCGTCTGTCCGGAAAGACGTTTGCCACCACGTGAAGAAGTGCATCACCTGCCAGCAGCTGGTAAACCGGCAGGATTTCTACAATCGACAATCGCGGATGGACCGGGGGAGACTTTGGGAGTCGACCTGATGGGGCCTTTTCCTGTTACCAGCTCGAGGAAGACCGTCCTGATGGTGGTGATTGATTATTTTTCAAAGTGGGTGGAGCTGTTTGCCTTAACGGATGCCAAAACTAACAAGAGCTGCTCCACCCTGAAGAATGAAATCTTCACCCGCTGGGGGGTGCCGAAGAACATCGTCTCAGACCGGGGTCCGCAGTTCACGAGCTCTGTATTAGATGAACTTTATACAGCCTGGGGAGTGAAGAAAAACCTGACAACAGCTTACCACCCCCAGGCTAACATGACAGAGTGAGTGAACCGGACCCTGAAGAACATGATCGCCTCCTATGTGGGTGAACGCCATCAGGATTGGGATAAATGGCTCCCCGAGCTCCGGTTTGCCCTGAACACCGCTGTGCATGAAGCCACAGGTGAGACGCCTGCTTTGGTTGCGCTGGGCAGACAGCTAAAGGGCCCGCTTGACCGACTCCTTCCCAGAGCCCCTAATCCAGAAACCACCAGTTACAATAACTTATTTAAAATGGAGGAATTACAGCGGAGAATCCAACAGAGGTTGGTGAGTTCGACATCCAGACAGGCCAAGTTATATAATGCCCGGCGTAAGGAAGCGCACTTCCAGCCGGGTGATTTGGTCTGGATTAGAGCTCACCATCTCTCGGATGCCAGCAAAAGGTTCTCCGCCAAGCTAGCGCCTAAATGGTTAGGTCCAGCCAAAATCATATCTCAAACAGGTCCAGTCAACTTCCAGTTTCAAAGGGGTATCGGCACTGACTCCAAGATAGACACAATCCATGTGGCCAATCTCAAGCCGTACTTCGGCCCTCCCTTGTCCAAGGTTGGGGGGGGGGGAATGTAGCGGGGCCACATAGTGTTTAAAATGTCAGTTCTGAGTGCGTCTCGTTTCATTGTCCCGTTTACTGTTTGTGCATCAGTTAATGCCGTCCCCGTAAAAGGGGACGGATGATGGAAGGAGACCACAGCCACAAACCTGGAAAACACCTGTTTACAATTTATCAATCACAGCCGTCACAGGATTATTTAAGCCATCAGGAGGAGAAGGAAGAGAGAGGAGAGAAGGGGATTTTTTTTCACCATCACGACCATGAGCACACCGTACCTGTTCTTTTCCATATCGCGCTTAGCCATCCAGTTTGTTTTTCCATCTGCCGGATTTACTTCAAGGACCTCACCACGAGAGACCCCGGGGTAGGACTTAATCATCCACCACACACACGAGGATTCACGGTGAGGCTGTTCCATTTTTTCCGGGGAGAATCAAACAACGCAATTTCAATAATTCAGTCATCCGCTTTCAGGACAGTTTCTTTATTACCGGACTCACGTTCTCATTCATTTTCAGTTTATCATTCATTGTTGTCATTCGTGTTGTGTGTTTATTTGTTACAGGGACAAGGGAGGGTTTTTGTTGTGTATATATATATATATTTGGTGGTGTCTTGTTATTGCTGGGGTGAAGGGATATTTATATTTATATATGTTTCTATTTTTTGCATGTCTTATTTTACTTAATACATTTAATCCGTTTAAATTTTACATCCCGTTTTTGTGTACTTATCTTTTCACCGTCGATTGTGGGGGAAAAGTTCAATTGGTAAGAAGTACGGCTTGATAGTAAGATTATTTCTCAGTCAATTATCCAAGCCACAGGTCTTGGGAGTGTAGCTGCCGGCTGGGTAAAAGGGGTCGGCCGTTACATCCTATTGGAACCTCAAGAAAGAGTAGATAGTATCTTTTCCAGCACATAATCAAAAGCTTCTGAAAAGGCCAAACACTCTAGTTAGTGGTTAGGAGAATCCACACAAGCAGCATTTACATTGTTCACAACCAGAATAAATGCCAACTGTGTATTAACCACCTGTGTATGTAACCTCACACCCACTTTGGTAACTCCAGAGTAGAGACCAAGTTTGATCGAGAAATGTAGTTCTAGCATCAGTACTGTACTTTAAATTAAATCCAACTATGCACAGCTACTATTTTATACAGTGGATATTTTCCACACTTACTGTACTTGTCTCCCAAGTGGCATTGCACCTGACCCTCACCTTATGCTTTGATATTGGTAAGTCTGCATGTTGGCTCAACACAGCTTTTACAGGCTGAGCTCGACTGGTCTACATGGGACAACCAGCTACCAAGAGTTTGTCAATAAACAACACCCCAGACAATGTTTGCTCAGATTTATTTGTATCCCAATAACATAAAAACAGTGTAAGAAAAATAAGACAGTTATGAATGAACTCTCAGATCTTTCACACTGAAGACGTGTATAGTGGATGCGAGTCAGAAGCACCCAGTGGTCTATTAATGAAAGACAGAAGTACATTTCTTTAAAGTTATATTTATAATGATGTAAAAATGTCCTCTCAGTGTTGACTGTTTATAGAGATTCAGGCAATAGATAGCACTCATTAATTGATTCAATGACACATTTACAATTGGAGTAACTATAATAAAAAATGAAGCTTATTAAATTCTGAACCATGGGAATTATATGGATGCTTATTTTACTGACAAATTAAAACTTCAAATTAATGAGGTGTTAAGTACCATTAAGTGCACAGGCTGTAAATGAGATGGCTATTGAATGGGCAAGTATACATCTACTTTAATTTGAACTTTTTATTTAAGTTTTTCTCAACCAACCAAATCATTTGAAAATTTTCATGGTTAAAAAGCATTTTTTTTCATTAGGAAAAGCAGTAGTGCATTGGACACCAGTAGAAATTTGTCAACCATGAAAAATTTTCATGTATCATTTTTACCGCAGTTCAGCTCATCAAATAGCAGTCTTTGTTACTTGTTGCAAATGTGATGCACATGTTGTAGTGGCGTGATGGGCTGTTGGTGTTCCATTACATTCTGATTCAACATGGAATGTGGCAGCTCAACTGTGGAAAAAGAAGTCAAAGAATAGACATTGGGCTTTCTTTGTGAAATTGGAAGAACTGATGGCATGTGGTAGTTGGCCCTGAATGAGGTCTCCTTTCGAAAACAATGTATAATGTATATATGGCATATATGCTAACGCATGTACTGAATCACATACACACACCTCGCACGTATTGTATGCTGTTACCCAGTGAATTGTTGTCTCACTCTCTTCCAGACAAGGATACAATAATCATAGAAAAAATATTACATATAATCACAATTGTGGATCTGCGGTGGGTTGGCACCCTGCCCAGGATTGGTTCCCTGCCTTGTGCCCTGTGTTGGCTGGGATTGGCTCCAGCAGACCCCCGTGACCCTGTGTTCGGATTCAGCGGGTTGGAAAATGGATGGATGGACAATTGTGGATGAAGTGAGCTTTTTCTGCATCCCCGATGATATATACAAATATGAGATAAAAAAGTTGCCTTTCCTTATAAGCATGGAAGGACTGATGAAGCATTGTACTTGGCCAAGTTATGTGAAAAAATTGGGAAAACATTGCACGTGAGTTGGCCAAATATTTTAAGTGATTTTTTCACTGCTGCAGGACAGGTTTCTCTCTAAAAAACTATGTATTATTTTTAGAAAGAAGACAACTGAGGAAGCTACACACAGGAAAAGCTGTGGCACCAGATACATTCAGTTCTTGAGTTCTTAAGGCCTGTGCTGACCACCTTTGTGGTGTCCTCTGTCACCTGTTCAATCTGTCCCTAAGACTCCAGAAACTGCTGCTGCCGTGGAAAACATCCTGCCTTGTTCCTGTTCCAAAGAAGGCAGGTGCCTCTTCACCTGACGACTGCAGACCAGTGGCACTTATGTCTCACATCATGAAGATCTTTGTGAAACTGGTCCCTTGACTATACAATTACTCTTGTAGTAGACCACCTTGAGCTACTGTAGCTTGACTATTGCACAAAAATTGGAGTGAAGGATGCAATTATCTCTCTGCTCCACAAGGCTTATTCTCACCTGGACAAAGCTGACAGCACTATGAGGATTTTGTTTTTTGATTTCTTCAGTCCTTTAAGTTCCGAATAGCCATCCCTATAAGGGGGTAAGCTAAGAGATATGCTTGTGGAAGAGCCTATGATGTCCAGGATAATGGCAGACCACAGTTTGTGAGAGTCAGGGACTGTGTTTCTGATACGGATGTGAGCAACACTGGAGTGCCACAAGGAACAGCCCTGTCTCCTTTTCTCTTCACTCTGTACACCTCAAACATTAAACATAACACCAGGTCATGTCTCTTGCAGAAATTCTCAGATGATGCTGCACTTATGGGGTGTATTGATAAGTGGGATCAGATAGAGTAGAGGAGTCAGGTGGAGAACTTTGCTTCTTGGTGTAAAAAGAACCGTCTGCAACTTAACATCAGCAAAACCAAGGAACTGATTATTGACTTTCACTGCATCAAAGAGCCTCTATGTCTGATCACTATTCAAGGAGTGGATTTAGATGTGGTCCACTCCTACATGTACTTGGGGGTGCACATCAATGACAGGTTGGACTGGTCTTGGAACACTGAAGAATTATATAAGAAAGGGCAAAGTAGTCTCTTCTTCCTTAGGAAATTGTGTTTCTTTAATGTAGGAAGTGATATACTTTACATCGTCTACAACTCTGTGATGGCAAGTGCAATTTTCTACGTTGTGGTGTGCTTGTAGCATGAATTGAAGAGAGGTCCACAAATCAATTTAAAGGGCTGGCTCAGTTACGTGATGCACTTTGGACCCCGTGGAGAGAATTAAAGCAAAATTGAGTGCCATTTTGAATAATGCTCATGCTCCTGAACAATGCACATTGTCTCTCTGACACTGACACTGAGTGCTTTCAGCCAATGAACTATTCTGCAGATATGCCTGTAAAATGCCTCATTGTTACTTTGACTGCCAAGTGTAATATAGCAAGTCTGCAGCTCAGAATGACAGGCCAATTTTAAATAATCACTGCACTAGTGGCTTAAAGAGGGGGCATGGTAGTGTGGTGGGAGCAGTTCCCGGGCGTAATGCAGACTTGGGTGTTTCCACACTGAAGTGCACAGGTGTGGGATCACCCATGTCCGTGATTGATGCTGGGAGCTGCTAATTGCTGCACCTGTGCCACGTCCCCATTATATATAGTAGGACCGTGAGTGTGGAGGGAGGGGAAAAAGATCGGAAAATGGAATGGAGGTTAGAGGAGGAGGAGGAAGAAGAGTTAGCTGGAGGCGAAGGAGCCAGTGCACGAGTGAGTGAGCAAGCGAGAGCAGGCTCGCTGTAATAATGACAGGCAGCTGATAGAAGAGCCCCTTAGTAGAGTGTTTGGCGGAGACTCTTGTGGAGAAAGAAGTGGTCGCTCTTGCTGAGCGCTTAAGAGGAGCAGGTGTGACTGGAAGGTGGTTGGATTATCACATAAGGTAGAGGGGATCGGAGGCTTGGGAGGCCGAAGCCCCAGCGTGAGCGCTTTGGTCGCTGGGGAACCCGAGTCTCAGTCTGAAGGAGCTAAACAAAGCCAGGGATCGGGAAGCTATCAGCAGGAGAAGGTCAGCTGCAGGTAGGGCAACTCCCCTGGTGCAGGGCCAGGATGGGAGAAGCAGGGGAGCCGCCAACTAAAGAAGGCAAGGTTTTGTTTTTAAAGGACTGCTTCCTGCCCTTGTTTTTAACCTCAAATGGAATTATTTATTGGAAGTATTTTAACCTCCACTTTGGACCACTTGTTTTTAATAGATTTTTTATTTATGGTGTGACAGATGGCTGCGGCCCATGCCTGGCCGGGACACCCCTTTACCACATCTGCCAGGGGGACAAGGTCGGGAAGCCCAGTATCTCCCCCTGCACGCTAGATGGCAGCATCCCTGGGGTGCAGCAGACTCCCCCAGGGCTTCATGGGGGTTGGAGTTCCATGCAGCTCTGTGGGGTTCCGCAGGCACCGCCAGGGAGTGCTGCAACAGGAGCGGCTGGCCCCTTTTGGGCACTGGTTTCACCTTGCCCGGAAGCGCAACCGGATATTGCTAATCAACCACCTGGAGCACTTCCGGGTGCCTGATAAAAGGGAGCCAGCAACCACCACTCAGCAGCCAGAGTCGGGTGGAAGGAGGATGAAGCTGTGGAGGAGTGGTGGTGGAAGAAGAGAGCATTATTTGGTGTGGTTTCAGTGCTTGGGACGTGTTATGGATGGAGGGATTACGGGGAAGACGTGCGCTCCAGCTGAAAAAAAATAAAATGTCTTTTATTTTATACGTGCCTCCATGTCCATCTGTGTCGGGTCAGGCGCCTATATAGCGCCTTTTATTACAATGGACATTTGATTGCACTGCACTATTTGATCACTTTGAATTTGTTTTGTTGGTTTGTAATAAAAGCACTTCTGCACTTTATACCTTTCCCCTTGCTTCGTTTGTTGTCCTCAATGTCCAGCTCATCTGGTTACATTACTGATGGTGTCGGGTTCAAGAGGCTCCCAAAAGGAAGTGGGAGCATGAAGAAGAACCCGCATCATCACACCAAGTCAGAAGTGACCTTTCTTTTTAATTTTCTTTCTTTTTAGTCATTCTAGTATTTGTTCAGACCATAGTGTGCATGTGCACCTATTTATTTATTTATGTATGTATGTATTTATTTATTTATTTATTTAAAGAGCTTCTGTAAAAAGCCAAAATTCCCCCTGTTTATTTTGAGCTCTGAAACATGTAACATTCCCTTTTATGTGAACAAGGTAATACAAATAAATGTATTAAGAGCATAAATGTTTGCATTAAGTTTTCCAAAATTCAATTGGCACATTTGAAGGAAAGCTAACTGCTTTTCATAGTAAGATTTTTATAGACTAAGATCGTAAAAAGGAAATGTGCTTTATTAAGATACAATGGCTTTAAAATTCAGATTTCTGTTAAATGAAAATAATGTGCAGTAATATACTTTTTACATTATATTTTAAATAACTACTAAATATTGTGAGGGGGTGACCTGTTGCCAAGAAATCCCAAAGGCATAGGCAACACCCAGATGGCTTAGTGCAGAACCAGCTACCACTGAAGACCTCACAAGCAGGAGAGACCCTCCAAATACCACTGTGGAAGCACAGGGGCAGTAAATGAGCAGTATGCAACCTATGCATGTTCTGTTCCCAAGAAGGACATTAGGTATGGCAACAGCAAAAGTGTCAAAGTGAGATAGCCTGAACTTATGAAAGCAGTTCTACTCCAGGACCTTAAGAGGATAGGGAACTCAGTAATAAGTTAAACTATCATTGAGGCAGGTCCCAAAACCGGTAGGTTTTGTTTTTTTCCTTCTGTTTATTTTGTACAATGTATTCTCTAATTTTCTCTACCATCCTTGGATTAATAGGGTCTAATAAAGTTGTCATTTTTTTACTTTGGCATCCTTGAAGTTGTTTTGGGAGAGGACAGCCACCATCAGCACCTCAATAAATTATTAGCATTACAAATAAATAATACATGTTGTCTGCTTATGCATTCTTTTAATAGTTGACGATCATATGTCTCCTGTGTATATTTTTACTTGGAATCATAATTTGGACAATTTGGATTACTCAAAGAACAAATCGAGTGCAATTAGGTTTGAACAGTGACAAACATCAACATGTTTTTGAAAACTCTTCTTATAGAATGCAGAAGAAAAACATCAAAAACAGACCTAGATATTTAAAGTGAAGATGCATCTTATTTGAATTCGAAATGCATTTTGAGCCATTGCATTTTGCTGTCTTTAAAAGCAACTTGACTGTGTGAAAATTAAGGGCTAAAGTCGCACATATTTGAATAACAGATTCACAGCTCCCACAGGATAACATCTTCTTGGCAAGATAAATCTGAAACATCACAGTTTGCTTCATAAAGCAAAGGCGTATACTTACTTATTTATCATGTAGGCTGCAACACTGACTTTAAAGCTAATGTCTGACTAATCCTCACTTCTAAGAGGAACAGGTGGCAACTATGTTAAACTGAAATATGAGCTTATATAAATATGACTGTAAAAATATATAATGTGTGTTCTGTTGTTTCTTTATAATTTTCAGCAGTAACATCAAGTGTTTGTAGACAGAAAAATAATAGTTATACTGAAGATTCCTTTTGCAGGTTCACTTTGACATAGTCCTTCACTCATTCCAGAAACTAGTAATACTGACTAATAAGTCATAATACTGACATGTGGAACACTTTGCACTGCTCTTCTAAACATAACAAAATATTGTCAGACACATTTAATGCAATTTAAAGTTGTGAATGTCCAGAACCTTTCTATGCAGCACTGGGCATGGGACTAGAAGCAAGTGCCAACTCATATTCACACAAACAGTTTAGAGTCATCATTTAACGTAACAGGTACATATTTGGAGATGAAAAAACTCCATACA
Source organism: Erpetoichthys calabaricus (assembly GCF_900747795.2). Lineage (NCBI taxonomy): Eukaryota > Metazoa > Chordata > Cladistia > Polypteriformes > Polypteridae > Erpetoichthys > Erpetoichthys calabaricus. The sequence continues at coordinate 141,413,617 of NC_041398.2, read as the reverse complement.
GATAGAGTGAGAACTTGAAAATTTAACAAAAATAATGATTAGGTTGTAAGATTCAAACTTAAGAACTATGAGGCAGCATCGATAACTGTTGTATAATGATGCCATCCTGTTTTACTAAAATTATAGACTTCCTGTGATATTTCTGATTTATAAAGATTTCGAACTACAGTACTGCCATGATCTATTGTGTATTACTATCCACACATTAAACTAAATTCTAAAACCACTAGTAAGAGATTTAGAAATACCTTTTCACTATTAAGCAATCCAAAAATTGCAAACACAGTATATATAATGTAAAGTTGGCTGACTGACTGACTAACTGACTCGCTTACTCACTCATCCACTTATTCACTCAGCAACAAACACACTATTTCTGGTTTATTTGGCAGGATGATACACATAGGGCAGTAGGTATCCACGAAGAAATGATATTTCAATATATCAACATTTAGGGATACAACAATAGAAAAATGAAATACCACAAAATATTAAAAAAACTATTTGACTGGTTTGATTGAAATTTGTGGACATTACAGAAGAAAGAAGCTTAGCAAACCAGTGCTTTTTTATTTCTCAATATTTGTCATAACAAAGCTATAGTGAGTGGGATATTCTTAAGCAACGCACTCCTTTGTTCACCTTGGCTGTGATTGTGTGGAGAAATGAGACATGCAGTTCATGCTAATGAATGCTGCAAGTGGGAGTTGGTGGTAAGTGTAAAAAGGGCAAAAACTCTGAGAAGGCATGGTTAGCAAGTGGCTTCTATACATAAACTTTAACGATAAAGGGAATGGGGCTTTTTTGTGGTAAAGTACATACAATATTGCAGAGAAACCGCAAGGCAAAAGTGCAGTGAAGGCAAACTGTTCTTTTATTAAGTATAATGCCATAAGCAGAAGTATAGGCAGAAATACTAACAACATAAAGTACACAACCTGACTCTTATAGCTGCAGTAGTTTTACGATGATCCTCATTCTCCGCCCAGGTGGCACATTTGTTAGTTATACAGCCAATAGAGGCAGCCTCATAGCAGATAGGAAAAAAGAAGACCCATTCTGAAGGTTATTGTTTGGTTTACATCTCATTTCTGTTAGACATGCTCATCCTGTGTGTATGAAATCAAGCTTCCTACTTACCGTATATACTCGCGAAAAAGTTCTCCCACGGATAAGTCGGGAGTTGATTTTAACATATCATTTCTGGTATTTTATAATGTTGGTCGTATAATTCGAATGCGGAAAACTCACGCTATTGGTCCAAGAGATTATGACATGCTAAAGCCCACCTGAGGGAATAACCATAGATCACACTCCCTTTTTTTTTCTATGTGTTGTGCCTACGTGACCACATGGTAATACCAGAACTATTCCGAAGCGACATTTGCACTGTTTTGCCTTTTTTGTATCTCACACCCTCATATGCCTTTATCGTAAGAGCATCCCTTATCTACAATGGAGCGTTCAATCAGAAGAAAATATGAAGCTGGTTTTAATTTAAACATCGTTGAAATAGCGAAAGAAATTGGTAACTGTGCTGCTGCAACAAACTTCGATGCGCCTGAGAAACTAATGCGAGATTGGAGGAGGCAAGAAGATGTAAAAAAAAAAAATTAAGCATCACATTTTTGAATGGGCGTATAAGTTGGGGTCTGATTTTATGATCGGTTTCAAGACCCGACTTATACGTGAATATATATGGTATCCTTATTCTAAACAAAAGCTTTAAAAACACCTTAGTAAATACTTAATATACTAATATGCTAATCAAATGATGAAATCTTCTGTCAAACATAAAAGCAACCAATTGTTAAACCATAACCAAATGAAACAAGAATAAAGCTAACCATAAACCTTAACCAAGCTAGGGAATTCTGGTAATGTCAGTTCATCATCCATATTACTAACTGAGAATGGTAAACCGGATGGACGCAGGGACATCCGGCCATGGGCCGTGGACGCAAAAGACGTACTGCGCAGGCGCCCCACAAACCCCCCCCCCTCCAAGCAACGGAAACCGGCCGGATGGAATGCAACGTAAACGCACAAAGCCATTGCACACGAAACGGGACACACACAAAGAAGAGGATTGAGACCCACGACACCCAAAGCCCCCCCTCCAGTAACTGAAATAAGAAATGAGGCCACGCGCCCCTAGAACACCAAAAACAAAGGAGTCACACGCAGGCGCTACATAGCACACGAAACAGTTTGCACACAAAAAGGACGATTCAGCCCCACGACACACAAACACCCCCTCCACTAACAGAAATAAAAACTCAGGCAACAAGCCCCCAGCACACAAAAAAAAAGAAGCCGCGAGCGCCACACAAAGCCCATTGGACACGAAACGGGACAGACTACAGACATAGCACGCGAAACGTACACAAAAAGGACGATTCAGACCCACGACCACACTAACACACATACAAAAACGAGCAAGGCTCAATACAAACAATGAACGGCGTAAACTGCAACGAGCTTCTCACACACCACAAGCAAATCGATTACAGCTCCAGAATAGCACGTCCCAAATCCTGCACATACAACGACGCGCCTCTCAAACGGCACAAGCAAAAGATACACGTCAAGGACATCAACGACAGACTCCTGCTAAACGATTGCCCCAGTTTGCTGACAACGCATTCAATAATAAGTCCACTATTCATGAAAATTCATTGGGATTAATTAATGTCATTTGCAATCATTGTCATTCACTTAACTTCCCTGAAGAAACAAATGGCAATACAAGTTATGAATTTACACGTTGTTGTCAAAAGGGTCAAATTACACTGCCTCCTTTACATTCATTTCCTGCATTTCTACAGAAGCTTCTAACTAAAGAAGTACCTGAAAGTAAAAACTTTATGAACTGCATTACATCCTACAATAGTTCATTTGATTTTGCATCTACCGGAGTAAATATCAGGTCACCAAAAGGCAATGGCCCATACTGCTTTTGCGTATGTGGACAAATACTACATCGCATTGGAACAGTGCACCCTGAAACAAATCAAGAACGCAAATATGCACAAATCACGTCTGCACTTACAACGCGCTTCTGAAACCGCGGAAGAAAAAATGTCTCGGCTCCAAAAACACATGTCACTCCTTATTCAAAATACCGGTCCCAATCACAGAAACATCGGTATCCACTATGAAAATGAACAGTAACAATGCACGTGACATCCGTCTTGCCACACTATTAATTATAAATGAATGTACAATGGCATCCACTCACTTGCTCAACACCATTGATAAACTTCTACAAACGTTGATGAATAATAATATTCCCTTTGCAGGAAAGGTACTTTTATTAGGAAAAGATTTTAGACAGTGCTTAACTATTGCTCCACTTGCAATGCGCTCAGCTATTGTTCAGTCCACCTTAAAATTCGCGGACAATTGGCATTGCGTTGATGAATAATTATATTCCCTTTGGAGGAAAGGTACTTTTATTAGGAGTAGATTTTAGACAGTGCTTAGCTATTGCTCCACATGCCATGCACTCAGCTATTGTTCAGTCCACCTTAAAATACGACGACGTCATACATAAACAACAAGAGACTGAACTACAATACATATACAGGCGCGAGACCTGATTGGTGATAATACGAAGAAACGAACAGTCCGCATATTAACAGTGAGTTCGATCCTCCTTATTACTTATCCATATTCCTAACTATACAGATCAAACAAGTCATCAATTCACGATCACGGGTACAAAACTAGAAGGCTCGAGTAACGGGACCACAAACACGAACCCGCATCAAAAAAAAAATTCACATCGTCGCCTACAACGCGCTTCTAAAACCGCGGAACAAAAAATGTTACGCGGACAATTGGCATTGCTTTCAAAAGATACACTTGGTACAAAACATGCGATGTCCAGATCCCGAATATAACAATTGGTTATTTCAACTAGGTCATTGTACACTCACCAATACAGATGGACTTCACCCAGATATTATTACAATTCCTCAACCCTTTATCTGCGACGACTTACTTACGGAAATATTTGGAACAGCGGTCTCATTAGACCAAATACCCCTTTTAACACAACGAACTATATTATGTCCAAAAAATATTACTGTTGATCACATTAATAACCAGGTCATTTCATTACTTCCTGGAGAGTCACACCTCTTTCTAAGCTCTGACAAAGTTGAGTCTGATGACGACAATGACCATCTTAATTTCCCCTTTGAATATTTGAACACTATTAACCCAGCCGGATTACCACAACACAGTCTTAGCCTTAAAAACGGAACAATAATCATGCTATTAAAAAACCTTAACACTAAACAGGGTTTATGCAATGGTACACGTTTAGTCGTCTACACCATGACACACAATGTTATTCAAGCAACAGTTCTTACAGGATCACATGCTAACAATACTGTTCTAATTCCTAGATTTGACCTTACAAGTTCTGACCTGGAATTACCTTTTACACTTAAACGGAAACAATTCCCCATTTAACCTGCCTTTGCCATAACCATCAACAAATCACAAGGACAAACCATGGACAAGGTTGGCATCTACCTATCTGAGCCCGTTTTTGTACATGGACAACTTTATGTGGCCTTCTCACAAGTTCGACGTTCACCTGACGTTAAAGTTAAGGTCATAATAAAATAAAAATATTAAAAAAAAAAAAAAAAAGTTAAGGTCATAAATGCTCCATGCCAAGGAAAACTCATTCAAGGACAAGACACCATCTTTACTACTAATATTGTTTACAAAGAAATTTTCCAATAAACCTTTACACTGTGCCAAACACTTTATTGTTTGCTTCCTATCTGCGTCATCTACACCTTCACACTATGCTATATCTCATTCATACATCACGCTCTTTGTAATTTCCCAACACCAGGGGTTGGCGAGCGAAGCGAGCAGGGGGCGGAGCCCCCTAGTTTCAGTCTAAACAGTGAAGTCCACAAAATCCCTCCTACAGTCATGCCTCCATCTTCAGAATGGCAGAATTCTGTTCTAAATTATGAAAACTTTGCAGGTTTCAACATTTTCATCCACATGTCACAATTTCCTTTGTGAATTTTTTTTTGTAACTGTGGGCTGCTGGTCTGTTTGAATCATATTGATTACTTACGTATAATACAATAGTACTTTGCCCATTATATAAAAATTGGAAATGTATAAATATTATTTTGTGTTTCAGCTTTCTGTGTTAAGTTTTGATCTTCAAATATAACACACTCATTTGGTGGTTGATCTGCATGACAAAATAATATGTTAATATTCATCTTGTGTGATTTTTAATGGTATTATATAGCTGACACTGTCACAGGCACTGCTAACCTAATATACTGTAAGTCCGAGATGTCTTCTTCCTCGACTGCTCTCCAACACTGCTGCTCTTGTTACATTCCCAAACACCTACCTGCATGTTCCTTTCTCTGCCATATTCACTGCATGCACATTCATACCACCAGCTCTGCCGCACACCACTCACATCAGATAGCACCATCTGCACTCCAAGTCTGCCTCCTTTCCAAGTCTCGACAGTTTCCATGTATGCAGGCCTATTGATTTAAGTGGAGGAGTGGATGGTCTGGTTAAGAATTTTATTGCAAAATTGCTACAGTTAGTGAATCAGAGATCTAAATCTCTAACTTAAAGTAACAGTTTTTGACACTTACAACAGAAACATAGAACATTAAACTGTCACTCTAATTCTCTCCCCAATGAGCTATTGCAGTCAAAACTGACACTTCTATCCTTGTAGGTCCTTTTTATTTATCTATATTACCAACAAACAAATTTCAAAAACATTGTCAACAGAGGCTATGGAATCTTTATCTCTGTTTTAAAACTATTAGCGCATTTAAATGTAACAGCTAATTGGTTCTCTTGTTTTCCATGCTACATGCAAAATATTTCTTGTTTTGTACACTGGTATTCATAAAAATTTGAAAGGTTAAGAAAAATATGAAAAGTGAAAAATATCAGCTGCTGAAACCCAAGTCTGAATCAGAGAACTTTAGATTTTCAACCTTTCCCTTTTCCAGAATGAAATGTTTGAGCCACAGGCTTCTTTGCAGACATGTTAGGTTCTTTTTATTATCTGCTAACCAATTGAAAAATCTTGCTCACAATGCAGCAAAAAATAATTTTTAAAATAAAATCTTACATATTAAAGTGTTATTAAATCCTGGGCCTTGAGATCTTCATATTTAGTGTGGACACTTTTTGTGACTGAAGACAGAGAAGAAAATTAAAATTAGTAAAAACCTTTTATTGATACATACCAGGCAAGGGTAAAATGACAGAGAAATACAGTCCTAGGACACCGCACTTCATCTGCCTCGAGCGCAGATATCCTTGCTCTTTTATAGCTTTCTAGTCTCCTGATCATAGACCACGTAAGCAATAAAAAATAGCGTCCTGACTCATTTTGTATTATTCCAATTGGTAAAGTTTTTACCCTAAAGGTACATTTTCTTGTCCCACACATCATTGAAAGAAAACTTCCAGAAAGTATATATGCTTTTTGTCACGTACGCAAAACACAAACAAGTTTGATCATTCTGTCCTATTTTCTGTACTTACACACATACATTTTGTTCAATTACATCATTTTATGTTTTTACACTCCTCCCTTTTTGAACAAAATGATGTGGGCAGTAGAATTAAATTGAAATGGTTGATGAAGGGAAAGGGGGGGGGGGGAAGGGGATGGGGAGGAGAAAATGGAAGAAGCTATACGAGACATGTGCTCCTCATGTAGCATATATGCCCTTTCCATAGAGGCGGTAAAGTACTTAGATATTATGTAGCGAAACAAAGGGATAATACAACAACCAACCAGGAGGAGGAGGCAAAATGCCACAACCAAATGAAAACAGATCTTATCCATTGTCCCCAGGATCCAAAGGAGGATGTAAACCACTTATCCCAGGGATTTGTAATGCCAGAATTAGTGGCAAGTTCATTAGAGAGAGCAGTGAGACCTGCCAATGCACGAGTTATTGATCCATCTGGCGTGGTATTATTAGGAATATATGTACAACAAGCATCGCCAAACACAGCACAGACGCCTCCCTTTTCCGCAAGTAACATGTCCAAGGCTAGACGATTTTGCCAAGTCATCAGAGAAGTATGGTCAAGCTGTTCATGTATGCCTTCAATAGCGTCTTTGGTGAAGTTAAGGAAACGTTGTTGGTTATAATAAAGGTAATTAATCCAGTCAACAGAAAAAGTATTTTTTTAAGATAGCCATTTCTTGCAATGCGATGCGTGGATCCAGGCAGGCAGTCCTTCAACTTTCACGGCATGTGGTGTGGATAGAAGAATTTGGAATGGTCCTCTCCACCTAGGCTGATGCCAGTGTTTCCTCCGAGTATCTCGAACCAGGATCCAGGTGCCCAGGGGAATTGGTAAATCCTTAGAAGGTGGGCTGGTCCTCCAGGCTTGATTAACCTGCTGGTGGACTTCCTTCAACGAGGTTCGGAGACCTGCAAGACTAGAGAGAAGATCATTGTCCACAGTATGCAAATTCACATTTCCTACAACCATGCCAATGGGCATGGGACGTCCGGTCAGAATCTCAAACGGCGATAGTCCCAGTTGTCGGTGTGTCCGTCTCCTTAGTCCCATTAAAGCTAAGGGTAGTGCATCCGGCCATGTTAAATTAGTTTGTTCACAAATTTTTGCGAGTTTAGCTTTTAAAGTGCCATTGCATCGTTCTACGATGCCTCCGCTTTGGGGATGGTATTTACAATAATGGAGCCAGGTGGTTAATTCATTTATAACGGAGTTCACAAAATGAGTGCCATTATCTGTTTGTAACTTTTGAGGGATACCCCATCTTGGAATAATCTCTTTAATTAGTGCTTTAGCTACTGTTTTGGCATCGTTGTGTTTTGAAGGGAAAGCCTCTACCCATCGGGAGAACACATCGACAATCACAAGGCAATATCGGAACCCTTTAGACGGGGTTAGTTCAATGAAATCCATTTGGAGGTGTTCAAACGGACCCATTGGATTAGGGGTAACGGCGGGACTTACCTGGGTACCTTTTCCCACATTAAACTTTTGACATATTGCACAGCGTCTGCAAAATTGCTCTGCATATGTAGAGAAACCTACAGCTTCCCAATGTTTTTCAACATCTCGAACCATGGCATCTCTACCTGCGTGATCGAGGCCATGGGCGATTTTTGCCATTCCTGGGAAAGAGGCTTTTGGGAGAAAAGGTTTGTTAGTGTGTTTATGAGTCCAGACTCCATCAGAGAGGGACCCTTCTTTGGACCATTTTCTCCTTTCGATATCCGTGGCTGCACTCTGTAAAGAAATAATTTGATTATCAGGGTCCTGGTCATTTCTCTGTTGGAATAAAGAAATTGGTGTGTTATTATATGCAGCCTCTTTAGCAAAGTGGTCAGCTAATTCATTTCCTTTGCTAACAGGATCCTGTTTTCCTGTGTGAGCTTGACATTTAACAATCGCTAGCTTCGATGGTTTGGTTATAGCTTCTAAAAGGGATTCGATCAATTTCTGATGTTGGATGGGTTTGCCAGTACTGGTCTTAAATCCCCTTAGTTTCCATAGTGCTCCATGATCATGGCAGACTCCAAAAGCATACCTGGAATCCATATAAATTGTTACGATCTTCCCTTCGGACAGCGGTCCCCTTGGACCACTGCGTAACTGGTTGAGGGTGCTCCATTTTTCAATCGCAAGGAACATCCATCCACAAAAATCATTTCTCCAGTTTCTAAAGGTGTTTCCTGTAGATCTACTCTAGGTTTTACAACCTTTGCTATTTCATCATGGCAATTATGTGGTTCTCCTTCGTTGTTAATTGGGAGAAGAGTGGCTGGATTTAAAGTGGAGCATCTTTCAATTGTAACATTTGACAAAGTACAGAGTACATTCTGATAGTGTATTGCCCTAGCAGTAGTGAGATGTGAAGTTTTGGCTTGTACTAGGATAGAATGTACAGCGTGAGGCACTTTAACTGTTAGGGGGCTCATGAGAACTACATCCGTGCTTGCTAATACAGCTTCTGTTGTTGCAGCCACAGCACGAAGACACGGAGGAAGTGCTGCGGCCACTGGATCCAGTTTTTTAGAAAAATAAGCCACCGGTCTCTGTTTATCTCCGTGTTGTTGCGTCAGTACTGCATTCATAAATTCCTGCTTTTCGTCCACGAACAAAGTGAATGGACGAGAATGATCAGGCAAACCAAGCGCGGGCGCAGATAGAAAAGCAGTTTTTAAGTCACAGAGAGCCTTCTCAGCCTGTTCATTCCATTGTACCTGGCCAGAAAGGGGGGTGCCAGGAGTATTAGCCAATTGTTGCAACGGCTGTGCTCTTTCAGTAAAATTTAGAACCCACTGTCTGCAGTAGCCCAGAATACCTAAAACAGACATAACCTGTTGTTTTGTGACCGGTCTAGGAAGATTTTGGATGGCTGTAATGCGATCGCTAGAGAGAGCTCTTGTTCCACACGTAATGTCATGACCTAGATATTTTACAGTTGTTTTGATTAGCTGCAGCTTAACTTTAGAAACTTTATGGCCATTGTCCCCCAAAAACAGCAACAATTTCTGGGTATCTTTTGCACAATCTTCTTCCGTAGCGCTACATAGCATTATGTCATCTACATACTGTATCAATGTACTACCTCTGTCCGGCCAAAAGCCTTCTAAATTTTGGGCAAGAGCTTGTTCATATACACAAGGGGCTTCAGTGTATCCCTGAGGCATGACGGTCCATGTCCAACAGCGGTTTTGGAAAGTAAAAGCAAACCAAAATTGAGAATCAGGGTGTACAGGGATAGAAAAGAAAGCATTAGCTAGGTCAATAACGGAGAAGTACCGAGCGGAAGGAGGGATAGTAGAGAGGATAGTGGAAGGATTAGGGACGATAGGGGCCCTAGGGAAGATGGCAGAATTTACTTGTCGCAAGTCTTGTACGAAACGCCATGAACCGTCAGCCTTTTTTACAGGTAGAATGGGGGAATTGACTGGAGAGTATTCAATTGGAATAATGGCACCGCGTTTAACGAGATCGGAATGTACGGCGGAGATGCCAGCTTCTGCTTCGGGAGACAGAGGATATTGGGCACGGTGCGGGCGGAAGGAGGATTTCGGGTGGATCACCAGAGGCTCACAATGGGCTATCCTTCCATAATCATTCTTTCCCTGGGACCATAGTGAATCAGGGAGCATAGAGAGCCAAGAAGGGAAAGTGGTTTGCAATGAACAAGCAAAAGAGGAAGGACGGCACAAAGCGGATGTACTAAAAAATCAGTTTGAAGCACCACTTTAGTTATTAAACGGTCAGGAGTATCAAAAATACCTGGAGCAACTTGTAACCAGTCTGTTCTTTTAAGGCATTGTTCTACCCATGGTCCTATTTCCCCCCATTTAACAGTGCGTGATTTAGCTAAGGAAATATGAGGCACTGAGCCGCCAAGATAAAATATATGTTGTGAGCATGTAAGATGAACAGAAGCAGCTGCCTTTGTGGATGAAATAAAAACACAGGAGATGTGAAGGGTTTCGGGGCGAGTACCAGAAGTAAGGAAAGATTCTAGCCAGGGGGTGTCTACTTCTATAGGGAAGTATTGGGCAGTACAGTGTAAAATGTCAGGGGCCTGTAAATTGGGAAAGAGACAGGGGGAAAAAGAGTGTAGGGCTTTGAGGAGAATGGTGTGTGGGGAAATATTTAAAGTCCAAGCTGCAAAAGAGGGTTTGGGGTAAGGGGCAATTTGACACAACAACTTGGGGGTAGAACAGAAAAAACCTTTGTCAGTCATAGAAATAGAAAGAGAAAGTTTTGTCATGAGATCTCTTCCTAAAAGGTTAACTGGACAGAGCTGATTTAAAAGAAAACGATGCAGTAAGGTATGTCCGCCAGGACGTGACTGGACTTGAAGAGGTTTTGATACTTGGAGAAGGTGAGGTTGTCCAGAAGCAGTAAGCACAGTAACAGTCTCGTTCGAGGCAGGGACCTTTGCCAGCGAGAGGGTAGATCGAGCGGCACCAGTGTCGATTAAGAAAATAGTCTCAGTGCCATCAACAAACAATGTCAGTAAAGGATCAGTCTCTGAATTATGGGTGAGCAAAGGTAGTTGAAAAGAGTGGCTGGAGGTCCCTGCGTTTTCCTATGGCCAGTATTGTTGGTCAGGGGTGTCAGAAAAAACAGGTGGAATAGGGGGAGGCGGGGGCTGTTGCTGTCTGTGAGGGCACTCCCGACGAAAATGTCCAGTTTCACCACAGGCGTAGCAAGAGTAGGAATTAACATTGGGATTAAAGGGAGAGGGAATAAAAGGATTCTTATTGTGGTCAGCAGGAGGAGCTCCAAAACCACCTCGTCCTCTTCCTCGTCCTCGTCCCCTTCCTCTAAGGCCATATCCTCGGCCTCGGTCAGGAGTATTCCTGGTATTATAGTTCATCTGTGCTGCCAATAATTTGGCATGAGAGTCCGATTCCTTCTGCTTAGTTTGTTTTTTGGCATGTTCAGCATGTCGTTTGACTTCATCAAACGCGGCACTTTCCCACCCAATACAGGAAGTGCGGACCTTGTTTTGTATATCAAGGCGCAAACCGGAAACAAAAGGTGGAACTGCAGCTCGGGTGCGGTCATCAACATTTTCCAAGCCCGAGTGATTAGCCATAAGGTCTTGAATCCTATGTGCCCATTCATCAACCATTTCGTCTCTCTTTTGTTTTGCAGCAGAAATTAGGGACCAGTCCGTTCCTTTTTTATATTTTTCTGCAATATTTTGTCTCAACGCCTCCCATTGTGGGTTATATTCGCCTTCTCCACCAATCCCCTGTCCTCGAGTTAAAGCTGGGTTCCATACCCATGGAACGTCATTGCGGACACCCTTGCAAACAGTGGCCCATGTGGTCCCAAGCTTTCGACGAAGTACCTGGGTCCATTCAACAGCGTTAGGCTTATACATGCTATCTAACTGATCAAGTTGTTCAACAAATTTTAGTCCTCCTACTTCCTTTGGATCTGGAAGTGCATTCACAACATCCTTTAGTTCTTGGATGTCCCAGTTCCGATTTATCATAACTGTTGTGGGATTTTGGCGTCCGGCTGGATGGGCAGGGTTATAATGGGGATTGGGAACTTCTATTAAAGGGCAAGTAAGTAAAGGTGAAGGATCAGAAGAGGTTGGAGAGAAAAAAGTTGGAGATGGTTTGTGAGTGGAGGTTTGACTTCGAGTGCGTTGGGAGATGGGGGTTTGTCTAGTACGGGGTGGGTCATCACGATGGGTAGAGGGGTCATAGTGATCTGTGCCTGGGGGATCATCGGGGGAAACTTCTGCCAGTTGTAGTGCAGGGGGGGCAGTCGGAATGGGGGATAGAGGAGGGGATAATGGAGGTGCCTGAGGTTGGTACTGAGGAGAGGAACAAATAATAGGATAAAGGGGGTCTTTATTTGGATTATTCTTCCTTTTCCTCCCGTCTGCCTGTGGTTCCGTGCCTGTCTGAACTTTCTGTAATGTAATTAGTAATTCCTCTTTCTCCTTTTTAGCCCTTCCCTCATTTGCCCGCAACAATTCATTCTGTTTATGTACTGCTTCTAAATTTCTGTCTTTTATTACTAATTCCCATCTATCGAACATATCCATTCGATACGGTCCACTATTATAACAACCCTGCTTATTCCTACACAGGATCTTCCTAGTTTCCTGTATTTCACTTGCATCTCCTGTCCCCTCTATTGGCCAACGCCCACCACTCTGTCTATTCCATTTCCTACATTCCTTCTTGAAATCTAAACCTGTCTTCTTTTCTACAAATTTCCTAGGAGACCCATTTTTATGGGGCGTCTGTTGATCCTCCGAAAATAATTCTTCCAGCATTAATGATTTTGATCCCCCTGTATGGCGATTAACAGGCTTACTGTTATAAGTTCCCATTATGTCCCCTTGCTCTTCCTGAGTCCTGTATTTAATTTTCCAACTATATACTGATTCGTCTAATCCCTTGTACGTATGAATCAGCGAGTTATTAAGTGTGCCACTCACTGTTCCCTTACTGTTCCCTTCTTTAGTCCCAAGGGGAGACACCTAACTATCGGTCCTGTCCCAGTTCCCAGGAGAACACAGTACAGTAATCCCTCCTCCATCGCGGGGGTTGCGTTCCAGAGCCACCCGCGAAATAGGAAAATCCGCGAAGTAGAAACCATATGTTTATATGGTTATTTTTAGAATGTCATGCTTGGGTCACAGATTTGCGCAGAAACACAGGAGGTTGTAGAGAGACAGGAACGTTATTCAAACACTGCAAACAAACATTTGTCTCTTTTTCAAAAGTTTAAACTGTGCTCCATGACAAGACAGAGATGACAGTTCTGTCTCACAATTAAAAGAATGCAAACATATCTTCCTTTTCAAAGGAGTGCAAAGCAAGCAGTCAAAAAAAAAATCAATAGGGCTTTTTGGCTTTTAGGTATGCGAAGCACCGCCGGTACAAAGCTGTTGAAGGCGGCAGCTCACACCCCCTCTGTCAGGAGCAGGAAGAGAGAGAGAGAGAGAGATAGAGAGAGATAGAGAGAGACAGATAAAAAAAATCAATACGTGCCCTTTGAGCTTTTAAGTATGCGAAGCTCCGTGCAGCATGTCCTTCAGGAAGCAGCTGCACACAGCCCCCCTGCTCACACCCCCCTACGTCAGCGCAAGAGAGAGAGAGAGAGAAAGTAAGCTGGATAGCTTCTCAGCCATCTGCCAATAGCGTCCCTTGTATGAAATCAACTGGGCAAACCAACTGAGGAAGCATGTACCAGAAATTAAAAGACCTATTGTCCGCAGAAACCCGCGAAGCAGCGAAAAATCCGCGATATATATTTAAATATGCTTACATATAAAATCCGCGATGGAGTGAAGCCGCGAAAGGCGAAGCGCGATATAGCGAGGGATCACTGTATTCCTATTAGTATGTAGATTTATTTATTCCGTCCTAACAGCAAACCTGCAATCTGTGCTCTTTTTCTGTTTATGTTTCCATATATATATATACCACCCCGTTACTCGTCCTGTTAGCCTGTCCGCTCACATCCCCGGATTCCAGCTCAGGTGACTTCGTGTCCGATTCGGTTCAGCAGAATACTACATCAATATGTCCAGCCGAGTCTAGGATATGGGTGAGGCCAGTATCCTTTCGTCAGACCTTTCGTATGCGTCAAACTGCTTGGGTCAAGTCTCCATCACCTTAAACAACCCGTTGAGATATGAATATGACTAGACGGTCAACAGGAAACTTGCCCTCCCGTAATTTAGAAAATAAAAAAATGTTCGGAAATTCCCCGGTGCTTACCCCAGCCTGGAAGTGTGCAAGCTCTGTCTGGAAATCCGTTCAGTCACCGTGGATGTAGCAAAGAGGAGACCAGGAGCTCCTCACCCAAGAACTCTTTCAGGACAGGGCAGTCCTAACTTTTGCCGGAGCTGCATACTGTGCTGCCGGAGTACTCAAGTTGATGGCAGTCCGCTGGTAAGACGGATCACTGAAATGGTCTCGCCGGAGGAGTCGACCGGCCGTCTCTTGCCCCACGTCCGGGCGCAAAAAACTGTGGACACTTTTTGTGACTGAAGACAGAGAAGAAAATTAAAATTAGTAAAAACCTTTTATTGATACATACCAGGCAAGGGTAAAATGACAGAGAAATACAGTCCTAGGACACCGCACTTCATCTGCCTCGAGCGCAGATATCCTTGCTCTTTTATAGCTTTCTAGTCTCCTGATCACAGACCACGTAAGCAATAAAAAATAGCGTCCTGACTCATTTTGTATTATTCCAATTGGTAAAGTTTTTACCCTAAAGGTACATTTTCTTGTCACACACATCACTGAAAGAAAACTTCCAGAAAGTATATATGCTTTTTGTCACGTACGCAAAACACAAACAAGTTTGATCATTCTGTCCTATTTTCTGTACTTACACACATACATTTTGTTCAATTACATCATTTTATGTTTTTACATTAGCAACATCTTTTACAAGCTTTTTGCTCCTTAATGATAAGATTTATATGCTTTTCTGTGTTTAATCTTGCATGCTTAATATAGCAAAATTATTTTGCCGTTTGATGTTCACATTAATCATTAAAGAAAAGCACTACTGCTACCCTCAAAATTAAAAATGAACATGTTCTGTTTTCATTTAAGAGATGGCTAAAAATATATGTATATCTGACAATATATACAGTGATCCCCTGCTATATCGCGCTTCGCCTTTCGCGGCTTCACTCCATCGCGGATTTTATATGTAAGAATATTTAAATATATATCGCGGATTTTTTGCTTGTTCGCGGATTTCTGCGGACAATGGGTCTTTTAATTTCTGGTACATGCTTCCTCAGTTGGTTTGCCCAGTTGATTTCATACAAGGGACGCTATTGGCAGATGGCTGAGAAGCTAGATTGCTTACTCTTCTCTCTCTCTTGCGCTGACTTTCTCTGATCCTGACGTATGGGGATTGAGCAGGGGGGCTGTTCGCACACCTAGACGATACGGACGCTCATCTAAAAATGCTGAAAGATTATCTTCACGTTGCTATCTTTTGTGCAGCTGCTTCCTGAAACGACATGCTGCACGGTGCTTCGCATACTTAAAAGCTCGAAGGGCACGTATTGATTTTTGACTGAAAAACAAACTCTGTCTCTCTCTATCTCTCTTTCTCTCTCTCTCCCTGCTCCTTACGGAGGGGGTGTGAGCTGCCGCCTTCAACAGCTTTGTGCCGCGGTGCTTCGCATACTTAAAAGCCAAACAGCCCTATTGATTTGTTTGCTAGAGATTGTTTTCTCTATCTATGTGACATTCTGTGCTCCTGACATGCACTCCTTTGAAGAGGAAGATAGGTTTGCATTCTTTTAATTGTGAGACAGAACTGTCATCTCTGTCTTGTCATTGAGCACAGTTTAAACTTTTGAAAAAGAGACAAATGTTTGTTGGCAGTGTTTGAATAACGTTCCTGTCTCTCTACAACCTCCTGTGTTTCTGTGCAAATCTGTGACCCAAGCATGACAATATAAAAATAACCATATAAACATATGGTTTCTACTTCGCGGATTTTCTTATTTCGCGGGTGGCTCTGGAACGCAACCCCCGTGATGGAGGAGGGATTACTGTATATATTGTCACACACGTGCAAGTAGGAGGCAGTTAAAGGGCTTGAGTAATTGTAATTCTACACCAGACCAGGGGGTGGCAAGATGCGCTGACTGTCTCTCTCAGTTCCTTGCAGACCATTCTTGGGAAATCCCACGGGTTCCGGTGCCTCTGAAGACGTCAGTTTCAGGTCCCAGTGCGTGTGACAACGTCACTTCTGGTCCACAAAGATATCACTTCCTTTTCCGGCATCAATGATGTCACTTCCTCCACCGGACTTTAAAGCCGCCATCTTACCTCCACATAGTCAGTTCTGTCTTGGACTCAATCCAATTAACATCTCTGTTCAATATACAATCCATTTTTGCAGCTGTGGAATAATATACAGTTAGCTGCACCAAATCTTTATGATGTCTGTGTCTCATCATTATTACTAAATACAGTATATATATGTGTGTGTGTGTGTGTGTGTGTGTGTGTGTGTGTGTGTAAGATGGAAATGTCAAATAAATGTAATTTATCATTATGTAAATTGTAGATTACATGTGTGATGAGGCTGTATTTTAGAGAACTTGTTGTGCAAAGAAGACACATTTTAACTGCAATAGTACTGCAATTCACTAGTAAATTATTCACTGAAAATTTACTAAAACAATTTTAGTTAAAAGACATTGTAAAATAAAACTTTTTTGTTGCTCTTTTTTTCACCTTATACAATTTTTTGTATTAGGAATTTATTCATTTTCACATACCCCTTGGGGTCAGAGCTTTCAGACCAGCATAGATCCTTAGCCTCAGAACTACCATTCCAAACTTCATTCAGAACATGTCTATAACCTAACAGTTAAATAATTAGCAATTCTTCTACCAATCATTTGGCCATCAAACTTTATAGTTTCATAGAATTATTTTATGTTCTCTGGTAGAATAGGAAAGGATGCTCCCATAATCACAAAAAACCTTCAGCATACACAGAAGAATGGCTTTGTATGCCATCTTTTGCCAACTTTTCACAGTGCAAATGTGTCGGGGTCAACAGGAATAATTTATAGTGATGCTGCAAAGGGGGTGTTCCTTATGCAAATATACTAAGTTTATGCAAATTTATTTTTTGTGCCATTGTGACGTTAGGGCCATACAACAATCATTCATAAAAATAATCCTGCACATGGAAACAGTTGATATCACCAAGTAAAATACTGCTTAAATGTAAGGTGAAGTGCATTCATCAATTTTTAATCCATTTAATATATTTTTTACAGTGTTTCCACATATTTTTCCCAGAATGTACATCAAGTTGAGTTTTAACGGTCACTTCTCCTGTCTGCCTCACTATTTGATTGCTTATTCCTTGTGTTTGTGATTCTCTGTATGAATGAAAGCTTTGTAATGTTTATACAATATTAAACAAGTTTCCATCAGTGTTCCTTTTGACAGGATTTCACGTTTAACTGTCATTTTACCATACATAGATGTTAAACAGTATGAAAATGCACAAACTGAAAATGTACCCCAATGCAACATGGACCAGTCCAAATACAATTTTACATTAATTTGATGTCATTAAGACAGAAGATGGCTTAGCCTGCTGTAATTGCACAGTACATTGTTCAATACAGTATTCTATTGTGAAAAATTACAGTTAATTCCTGTGAAATGCTGGCCATTCTTTTACAGTGTAGAAATTCTCCAACAAATTCTACTGTTTTGGATTTAAACAAACAGGATTGAACAAGTTTTTTGCTTTATGAGAGTATTTCTTCAGGCCCCTAACATCTTGAGTTCCATCATCTGTAAACATTTTTCAAATCATATTATTTTTCCAGCTGGGTGTCCAAAGTATTGCTGATCATTTTAATGATTCTGATCACTTGTCCATAACATTGTCAGGAATTTCTGTTTGGCTCAAAGTCAGAGACACAGTTGTTAGGTGCATTGAAAGTTAAACCGGTGGGTCATGCCACTATTTATGTTGCAGCTGCCTGCTACACTACCACTTGTTCAAAGATGATACTGTATCTATACACGTACATGAATGGAGTTCAGGCTTGATAGGCACAAAGAATATCAGCAGACATTTTTAAAGCAAAGCAATAACAATATTTTATTTGTTTGTCCTCATTTCTTAAGCACTGTTACCATAAGAAAGCATTGAAATGAAAACCTAACACATTCATACTTTTGAAATTGTATGGTGTGACGAACAGCTGACATTCTTTCGCATCCAGGATGCCTAGGAGATGGAAGGATGGGGGAAGGCAGCCTCTTTAGGGAACTGCATTCCCTGGAACGCTAGATGGCAGCCCCCCTGGGTTGCAGCGGTGCCCTGGAGTCCCACAGGGTATCGTGGGACTTGGAATTCTTTAACTCGGCCTTCTTTTGTCCCGAGAGTGCTGCCAGGGGGTGCTGCGAGGACTGAAGAGCTCTGTATCATGGAGTTTCTGCTTCATGTGCTGACAGACCATATGGGTGGATGTTAGGAAGCACTTCTGGGGAGTCTAAAATAAAAGGAGCTGGCAGCCTCACATCAGGAGCCAGAGTCAGGTGGAAGGTAAATGAAGCTTGCTGGGAGGAGCAGTGGAGGCAGTGACCAAGCGACAAAAAGAAATAAAAGTATTATGGTATTTGTGGCAGTGGTGGGAAACACTTGTTATGAGAAGAGTTTCCTAAAATAAAGGCTCTTTGTGCTTTTAACTTGTGTCCTATGTCTGTCTGTGTTGGGTTTGGGAAGCTGGAGCACCCCCTATTGTCAACAATGGCTAAAAAAATATTTACATTTTTACTCTGAATTTGTTTGAGCACATATTTATTTCTAAATTGAATTCTAAATTTAAGAATTATATATTCAATAATTGCTGAGATAATTTTATTAAAATTATTGTTAAACATATCACAATGGTGAGCAGAATTGAAGATAATTTAATTATAACAATAATTGTAGCACAAGTTTCTACACTTTTTTTTATATAACTCTCTTTCTTGATGCTTGGTGTAAGCTTTTAATTTACAGCTTAATTTGATGTTCCTGAATAAGGAGTAGAAATTTAGACAAACATTTGTTTTAATGCTTTAGTATATTAGACTTTGTATATTGTAAGACATACATTTATTAGTACCTAGGGAACTGAGGTATCATATTGAGGAAAGAAACCATAGGTTTTTCATCAAGTCTCATCATTTTATAAAGTCCTAAACATAATTGTAAAGAAGCCAACCTTTATTACAAAATCAGATAAATTAAATCTTAAAATTCCTAAGTTTTGTTTTATTAAAAGTTTATAAATTTGCAGTTATGTATGAAATGTTCAATGTTTACCTTTCACAAAGTAGCTCTAGTTTCTCTCAGGGTAAAGATAGATTGTATTGTCTATTTGGATATTCTTGCTCTTTTTACCTTTTTATAATTTTGCTTGAAGTTAGGTATTCCTATTCAAGAGTGCACAGAGCTTCTTTTTAAAGCTGTCAGTTGAGTTCTGCTGCAAATACAGACTGGGATTTCAAATGTTGTCATTCTATATTTAATACCTTAATCTATTAGCTCTGTTTACATCTAAAGTTAAAAGAGCTTTTCTTGCTACTGTTTTTCTAAACTGATGCACATACTGTACAAGATTCAAATGAGGAGATTATGCTTTGAAGAAGAAATATAACAACTTAATCCTTATCTTGAAATGCACATTAATAAGTATATTTTCTGATGCTTTCAGGAGTCACAGTGTATCCCCTGTATATACCTTAAACAGAGTCATGGGTTCATTTACAAACATTTAATGCATTATAAATAGAATGAACAAAGTCCTGTCCACTTCTAGGCTTTTTCATTTTGAGGTCTGTTCATCATCACCTTGCCTGGATATTCTTTTCAATGCATGGTATGGATGGTAGGCAGTTTACCTTTTTATATAAAGAAGAATATATAATTTTATTCCTCTTCATCTTTTCCCACTTCTGTGTGGAGATAATGTGCTTATATAACCAACTTTCTCCAAACAGCTCGGCCCTGCACTTCCTCACCAGTCAAACCCTTTCTATCAGATCTTCTCTCTTACTCTCCCCTGTACTTCCATTCCCGTCACATTTTTACACACATATTCGCTGTCCCTCCTCATCATATATCCATACCACTTCAACCTACTTTCCTGTGCTTTCCTCCTCCACTTTTATTGTACTTCTTACTATCTCATTTCTTATTCTGTCCTTTTTTGTTAATTCCACACATCCATCTGAACATTTTCATTTCTGCTACATCTAACGTCTTCTCCTGTACTCCTTTTATCGACCATATCTCAGCTATTATATAGTTTATGTTTTTAAGTATGCAGGCTTTCATGTTTTGCTATTTTAATTATTTTCTTCATCTTCTTTACTTTCATTGTTGGACACAGTATTAACTAATGTTTCTGAGCTGTCACATTTGTTAAGACTGAAATTCTTTTTGTCTCTCCTTTTCATTATAAGTCTGATTTGTTCCAATGTTTATATTAAACTTCCAAACATTAAATCATGCAAAGTGACCTTTTTAACCAACTCTTTTATTTAAAAATTTCAGACATAGTTTTATCACATTATATTTCAAATCCTAGTTTATTTATGATTTAAAATGTATAGTGTTCTGAGATTACCCTTAAAATAATTAATTATCAAAGTACATATGATTTGTTTTTCAGAGATACATGTTACTTAAGTAACCCCAGACATGAAACCTTTCTAATCTCTCTATTAGAGGTCAGTATATTATATTCAAGTGATCTTTTTCCTATCTTCATTTATCATACATTTAAATTTAAACTTTATAAAATAAAATTACATATAATTTTCTTACGTTGAACTATTGTTGATGTAGGACTTACAGTTTGTGAACAGCCAGGCATAAAGGTTTTCTTTATAAAGTGAGCTGTACATATTTATACAGCTGTCACTCGGAATGCCTTGGTGAAAGGGAAGAGCAGATAGGTTAAAGAGTCAACTTTTACTCCTGCATCTTGGCATTTAAAGCAATATGAGATGGGATGACCTTTTAAACATGTTACATCAGGAGAGCTTACATTAAGTTTTCTTACACTTTTTTAAACTAAGTTCACAAGACACCCTCCAGTTAAACCTGAGACTGCCACTGAAAGAGAGCACTTACATGTTGAACAATTTATGGCATTTGACTCAATGAACCCTGACGTAAACGGATGTCTCACAATGATCCTGTTTCTTTCATGAGATTTTTGTTGCTCCCATCTCTTTTGAATCTGTACCAGACAAAGGGGGTTAAGAATATAATAAAGAGATATAAAGTCTTACATGACCTGCACACACAGAAAAGAAGATTGTATTAGGCTTAGCTATGTTCTGTACACGGAACTCATCCTTTTTAGAATTTTAACAGCAGTCAGACATTATTGATAACTATATTGATTAAGTCAATGTTAATATTGTTCCAGCTGTTTCCAAATATATGAAACATATTGTAAAGATGCAAGTTTCTTATTTATAAGTTTGTTTCCTACATGCCATCTTAAATTTTCTTAGTTTCATTTAGTTTTATACATTTTCAACTCCTTACTTCTTTTTTACTTGTACATTTTATATGTACTGTTACTTTTCATCTTTATTAATGTAGATAAACCAGAAGTATATTTATTTTACATGAAAACCTTATTATATATACTTTATGTGACAAATTTTTAATGATGCATTTTTATGGTTTACTTAGAGCTTTTCCAAGAGAAAATATTTAATGAACATATTTCAGTTACTTCTTTGCTTCATATTACTTATGTTCATTCAAAATTATGTGAAAGAGTTTAATTGTGATAGTTTCATATTTGCCTTTTTCAATGTTTTTCTGTCTTATGGGAATAACTAACTAACTATCCTAACTTTTCTTTATTATTTTAAACCTTCAGTATACTTTTTCATTCATTATATGAAATTTCCATTTATTTCTCATTCTACTGTATCCATTGTTCATTTTATACTTGAATGTGTTCCTTTATAATATGCAATTCTTTAAGTATACAGGCTTGCATTCTTTCTTATTTTAAATGATTTTCCTTATCTTCTTTATTGTTATTATGTTTGAGACAAAGAACTGACTAACTGTTCTGAGTCTTCCACATTTGTTGAGATTAAAATGCTTGTATCCTATTCATTTTAAGCCTAATTATGTAATTACATATTTCTAATACATATTATAATTATGTATTTAAAAAAAAAGTCACATATGATGTTGTGACTACAGAGTTTCTGCATCATGTCCAGGACAACCCACATACCTTGGTTTTTCTCAGCTATTCCTCCAACAGGCTTTCAAGTGTATACCTGCATGTTCCATGCATAAGATCAAGCAGCATCACAGGCAGCCCAGATCTTGATTCCGTATTTGGCAGTTTTGAATGGCATGTACTGCTTGAATGGGCAGTGACCACGAAAAGGTATAAGCTGCTTATTAACAGTAATGCTGGGCCCAGGGTTGTAGCACAGCCAAAGGTGTTCCACCCACTTGTCCCACACTTGCAGCTAGCTTGTCTCTCTGTCGTAAAAGCTGGTCGGATGTCTCAGTTATCAAAGTGGATAATCCTGGAAATATTGTGAACATCTTTCAGGAACATTGTTGTACGGAAAAGTTCTCAGCCAGTTTCAGCATTCCACAGGGATTCTGTGGACTCCCCTTTGGATCTGAAAACTGAAAATTTTTCATCTTCGAGGAGGACATTGAATTCCAGGTTGAAACAAAAATTGTTGTTTTATTTTTTTTTGTTTAGGAAACATTGAACATGGGTCCCACTCACCCAATAGCCAAACAAGGGACAAGGGTTTAAGGAAAACAGAGTCTGCTCTGCCCTTTCTTAAATAGTTCCTCTGTGTTCCGAGACCAGTCTAATCTGTCATTGATGTGGACCCCCAAGTACTTGTAGGAGTGCATCACCTCTACATCTACTCCTTGAATAGTGACAGGACATAGTGATTCTTTTATGTGCAAAAGTCAGTTACCTATACTTTGGTTTTGCCGATGTTAAGTTGCAGACTATGCTTTCTGTGCCAAAAAACAAAGTTCTCTTCCTGACTCCAATACTCTGCCTCAAGCCCCCTTGTCAATACACCCCATAAGTGCAGAATTATCTTAGAATATCTTAAAGTGACACAACCTGGTGTTATATTTTTAGTTGAGGTGGACAGAGTGAATGGAAAAGGAGACAGGACTGTTCCTTGCATTGCTTCAGTGTTGCTCACATCTGTATCAGAAACACAGCCCTAAAAAATTCCTTTCACCATTTTACTTACTCACACTACATTGACAAAATTAATATTTGCTGCTGTCTCTTACCCCAACCATTGATGCCTCTTTCTCCACCTCTTGATGATGACTACTGTGTAGTCTTGAATCAAAATTAAATACGCTCGGAGAAATCACTAAGTGAAATGCAATACATTTCATTTGCTTTAATGACATATAAACTGTGATTTAAAATGCAATATGCCTTTGAATTGAATTTTAAACTGACATACAAATGGCGTGGCATAGTGAAAACAATTAATAACTGGTTGATTTTTTTTAACAATGATACAATACTGTATAAGCACTGCATTACAATGTAGTTAACACACTAGGTTACATTTAATTTTAGCACAAATAATCTTCCATACTCACAGGTTGTCTTCAGTAAAAAGTGCTACGCTACAATATATACTGTTCAAAAAACCTAACTGAATAAAATTGAATTTTGATGGTGAAATAGGGCATGTAACTATTATAGCCTTAATGTTATCAACAACAAATAATAATCACATTTTTTCATTTTAATTCTTCTTTTTAACTCTAAGCTACATAAATGCTGATTAAAAATTAACTTTTGCAATTATTATTAATTAATTATTATTGTTATTATTTTATTAAGACAGAAAAACACAGAAAGGTTTATTTAGCTTTTCTAAATCTGTGTGGAAACCAGACAGACATAAGCTTTGTTTCACCAATGTATTATATAATATATGAAGGAGTCTATAGATAAACACATTTACAAAGTTAAATAAATACAAAAAAATTAGGGCTGCTGATTAAAATGTACTCAAACTTTTAAAAATTTTAATGGAAATTAACTGCATTTTAATTGCAATTCATCATACTTCCTTCTAGCATATTACTATATTTTATAAAGCAGATATAACACAGTGATTCATTCCTAATATAAAAAAAGAAGTGATACATATGGCTTGGATTGCTGTGTTGCAAGACAACATACCAAAGGCACCAACAATTACACAAAGAATTAAATATTTGAAAAAACTTAGTCCAGTTTTTATGCTCAGTCAGCACTGTTATAGCTCAGGTTGTGCTTAACTGAGTGATTTAATTTAACTCAGCAGCTGTTACCTGGAGATGAGAAGTATCTAATTAAATTGAAGATATATAAATATTAGGCTTTTAAATAGAAAATAATGGACTGAAAAAAACTTCTAAGTATGTATCTGATAGTGTTATTTATCTAGATATTTCAAATTGCACATTGTTATATAATTTATCATTTATGAATTGTAAAATAAGTCTGGCTATCTTAACCTTCAGCTCAAATGGATGTAAATATTAGCCTAATCAATTTCCACTGATTATTACCTAGTTTTTATTGGTTACAGTATAATGGCTAATGTAGGTTTTAATGTAGGCTATAATAGGTAATATACAATTAAATTAAATAAAAGCAACATACCATGTCTGCATTGGGTGAAGTATGAATAAGGTATAAGGAACTGAGCAATTCCACTGTGTCTCATTTGTTCCTTAGCTGCTCGGACGTGGGTAACACCTGCACCGTGCTGTTTCAGGTGTCACACATGTGCGCATGGGAGGCAGCTAAAGGGCCTGAATGAGAGTAATTCCACATCAGACCAGGGGGTGGTGGAGTGCTCTAACTCTTTCTCTCACTTCTCTGCAGATCAGTTATGGGAAATTCTGCCTGGCCCCAATGATGTCGCTTCCGGCCTCAATAATGCCACTTCCAGTTCTGGCCGTACTGATGACGTTACGTCCTCTGCTCTCCCTTAAAGCTGCCATTTTTGTGCTATCAAATTACTTCTGTTGTGGACTCCAGTCTGTACACATCTATACCGTGACAATATCCATTTTGCAGCTAGGAATAATGTACGGGTGGCTGCCCCAAACCTTTTGTGGCTCTTTTGTCATGCTTATGATACAGGTCAGATATTCCTTCATGGATGAACGAAAAGCTCCACGGAAAACATATTCGTCACCAGTGACAGGGATGACGCTCTGACATTCGGTCACCAATTCAGACATGTTCCTCAACAAGGTGAACTTGCATTACTAGATTAGGAGGTAGCCAACAAGCCCTAATGTGAGTGATATTACACGAGACAAAGGGTTGATTGTGCATACTAATGCTTCTCTCTCTCTTTCAACAGAACCAAAGAAGAAAAATAATCATAACATCCACATACCTACAATACTTCCATTATTCCAAAATGGCCACTACACAGCAATCCCGTCTCTGAATACCATTGATGATGCCACTTCTGGCCCCTCCGTAATGATGTCACTTCCGGCTACTATGGATGATCTCAATCCGGTTTCACCTTGATGACATCACTTCCGTCTGTCTGCTTTGGTGTCACTTCCTGTATTAAATCATTTCCTGCCACCATTTTGTATATACAGTATAAATCTCATGTAATGACTACACTTTTGTCAAATGTTTTGGTTTTTTAATCAATTTTTCATCATTTTTTCATTTAGTCTGGAGGTCATTATACAGGGTAATTCCCCATCTCTTCTTGGAGTTTCAGAGTGTTTTTGATTGTATTATAGCTATTATATGTATATTACATCAAAGGAGGGGGTCTGAGGTATGGGGATGGTGGCTACTCTTGGAGTTTTATACTCGCTTTTCTAAATATATTTTGAAGATATTTGTGTAGATGGGACAATGCTTATTAGATGGGCAGCCTCTTAAAAACATTTTGATACTCTTCACTTGTTTATCACGATGTACAGCCTGAAATCTGTACTGTCCCTGTCATTGGGATGTCTAGTCACCCTAGTATATTATACTGTACATTTATCTTACCTGTTACAAGTTAAAGCATCAGGAGGACAAGGTGGAAATGTACTCATTCTCTTTTGATTGCGCTCATGCCGCTGGGAACACTTTACGAAGCAAGAGTAATTTGTTGATCCAGAGATTTCCACATGCAGACAGATAGGGCATTGCAGTCCCATGGATGCTGAAAGTACCAGTGACAACGACTTTCTCTCTACACATGCAATCTGCTGGTGTTTCATGAACTTGTATTGAGGATTTATTTATCATTATTAGCAGCTATAGAAGGTGAAAAAGAGGAAAACAATCAAAATATACAATTTGCTGTAACTGCTGTCAAGGTAAAATTGAAGTAGTAAACTAATTTGTGGTTGAAGTTGCACAAAAAGTTTCTTTATTTTTTATGTTTTTCATTAAGAGATTGTCAAATTTTAGAAATGTGTACAATACGATCTGTTCAAGATACAGCAATAAAAATTAAAGAGAAAGTGTATCACATTTAAACTAAATTTGTTCACGGGGGCAGAATTGTTTGATGCCAGACGGACATACTGACTGACAGACAGATAGACGGACCAACCAACGTGGCTATCACAATAGATGCTTTACGCATCATTTGCAAATGCACACAAAAAAGGTTGAAAAACATGACGCATAATAATCAATGCGAAACCTTCCAATGGACTTAAAAGTTTTTATAGGCACTATATGTGCCTAATGACTACTTTTTAATTTCGGATATCAATTTTATTCTACTATTACACACACTTAGGTCTGCTGATGTCAGATGGCACAGTGGTGCAGTGATTTGTGCTGCTGACTCACATATTCAGTGTCCTCAAATTGTATTGTCAGTGATGAGTTTGTATGTTCTGTCCATGTCTGTATATATTTTTTTCCCCTGGTACTCTTGTTTTCTTAAGCTGGCTCCAGTGTGAGTAAGTATCTGCCTTTTGTATTCCTAAATTAAACTGAGTAGGCTTGAGAATATATGCATGTATGTCATATAAGGTGTGCTGTATTGGTTGATTTCTCTTTTTCTTGCTTTCCCCCCAAATTCATTCTTTAACAAATGTTTGCTAGAACTGAAAGGAACATTCTCCATGTAAATGACTTGAATGTACAGCAATGCTAATCAGTTGCTTACAAATTAAAATATTAATAATATTCTTGTAATGTTCTTGTTATTCTACCATGCAAATTTAATTCTACATTTTCAGCATGAAAACCAGACCATTCTGAAATTAAACAGTGTCATCTTCAGGTCAGGTCAGGTTGGGGAGCATGCACTGGTACAGCTCGTTGCTGCACCCACCACTCAACGAAACAGCTCGGGATCCTGAATGGCAACCCCCCAGGCACACACATGGTCTAGTCCACCTTTCCGGAAATGACCCTCTATCTGACGCAGCCAGGGTTTACATGGGCATACCCTTGGTCTGGTCCAGTCAATCAGGTCCTCAACAGCAAGGATCCTGTGAGCCAGATCACCCTTGGGGAATCGTGCCACATGACTGTAGTGCTGTAACTGACAGTCCCTCACAATGCAGGTAATGTGCCTCATTCCGGAATCCATGAGCAACCGCTCATTTGACAGAAAGTCATACCAGTGGTACCCAAGGATTTTCCAAAGAGACACAGTACCAAAGGAATCCAGTCTTCATCTCAGGTCACTGGATAGAGTCCAGGTCTCGCAAACATATAGCAAGACAAGAAGTACCAATACTCTAAAGAATTGGACCTTCGTCCTTTTCCATAGATACAGCACCACAAACCCCTTTCCTGCATTATCAGCAAAGCCAAGATCAGTGAATCTTTTTTTGCCCCACAGCCTCTGGACCCCAAGACCTTGCCCAACACCCAGTCCATACAAGCATTGAACAGAGCAGGAGCAACAATACACCCCTGACAAACCCCAAAATCAACTGGGAAAAATGCAGAGGTTCTGCCTCCACTCTGCACAGCACTCACAGTACCATTATACAAGTCAGCCATGATATCCAGCAACCTTGAGGGGATCCCGTGAAGTCTCAGGATGTCTCACAGGTCACGCTTTACAAAAATTGACAAAGGCTGCAAAGAAACTTTGCCAATATTCATGTTTACGCTTCATGAGAACCTACAATAGGATCATGAATCCTATTGAAGACAACCCTAGCAAGGATCTTACCCAGCACTGAGAGCAGTGTTATCCCCCTGTTGTTTCCGGAACCCTGGAGATCACCCCTTTACAGATAGGGGTGACAAGTCCCGTTTTCCAGTCAGTTGGGATGATGCCAGTCTCCTGAATGGAAGTAAAAGATTGCTTGCAATGCCAGGAGGACATCCTTACCACCAGCCTGGAGAAGTTCACCTGGATAACACAAATATGTCATCATGTGTAAAAGTGTCATCTTAGTAAAGTTAATTCTCTTTGTGATTGTTGGCTACTCTCACCATATAGAAAGTAGTTACCTACAGTAGTAAAGTGAGAAGCATTAATAATGAGAATGGGATACTGTTTCTCAGTCTATTTTTAATTAAAAATGCACACATAGCTCCACATGCCATTATTGCTTGCTCCTTTGCTGCCAGACTAATTATGTCTGCACAGCCCATTTAAATAACCTCATTTGTTCAATGTAGTGCCTATGACATTCTATTAGCACATATTTCTAGTTCTTTTCAAAAGTTACACATCCTGCTTATAAGTTTCCAAAAACAGTCAAAACTAAATTGAATCTAGTAAGTCCTGACTGCATTGATGCCAGCAACACTTTTTTCCTATGTGCGAATGATTTACAATGATTTGCAAAACTCACAGTATCATCCTCACTTTCTGTCACTTCTTAATCCAAACAACCTATAGATCAGTTTTTCTCATTTTTATTTTAATTTAGATTGTTGGTCTTAATCCCTTTATTTGCAATATTATCAACCCTTTCATTACATGATACAACTGCGTGAGGAGGCAATCAGCAAAACCTGGAGAACGTTACTCACAAATAAGACTGGGTAATAGCACTGAAGTCCTATTCTGTTTTGATTCACAATCTCCCGATTTCATTCGATATCAATTTTATCTTGATTGAATTAGCTTGCACTGATATATTTGCAGAGGGTGCAGACCTATAAATACATGGGAGTGCAGCTGGATGATAAATTGGACTGGATGGCCAATACTGATGCTCTGTGTAAGAAAGGACAGAGCTGACTATAATTCCTTAGAAGGCTGGCGTCCTTCAACATCTGCAATAAGATGCTACAGATGTTCTATCAGACGGTTGTGGTGAGCGCCCTCTTCTACTCAAGGGTGTGCTGGGGAGGCAACATAAAGAAGAGGGACGCATCACGTCTGGACAAACTGGTGAGGAAGGCAGGCTCTATTGTTGGCATGGAGCTGGACAGCTTGACATCTGTGGCGGAGCGACAGGCGCTGGGTAGGCTCCTGTCAATCATGGAGAATCCACTGCATCCACTAAACAGTGTCATCTCCAGACAGAGGAGCAGCTTCAGCAACAGACTGCGGTCACTGTCCTGCTCCACTGACAGACTGAGGAGATCGTTCCTCCCCCACACTATGCAACTCTTCAATACCACCCGGGGGGGTGGGGGTGGGGTTAAACGTTAACATAATTCAAAGTTATTGTCTGTTTGTATACCTGCATTGTTATCACTCTTTAATATTTTCTTTATTAGTATACTGCTGCTGGAGTATGTGAGTTTCCCCTTGGGGATTAATAAAGTATCTATCTATCTATCTATCTATCTATCTATCTATCTATCTATCTATCTATCTATCTATCTATCTATCTATCTATCTATCTATCTATCTATCTATCTATCTATCTATCTATCTATCTATCTATCTATATTTGAAGTGCTGGCTTTTTTAGAGATTACTTAACCATGCACACTTATTTGAAGGGTTTCTACATAGTGACTTCATAACATATACATAAGCACAGAATGACATTTAAAAAGCAATACTTGATTAATAACAAACAGCACCAGTATTTGGAAGATTTGGGACAAAATATCATTGCTCATTAAAAAAAAAAGTTTTCACAACACTGCACTTATTCATAATTCACCATAATTTAACTAACATATGTTTTGCCACAACAGAATCCACAAATATTATGGGGCTCCTTGTTTTAATAGAATGCAATAACATCTATTTTAAAAAACATCTGTATAATTTTTTTAATAATATTATTATAAAGTAATGACTATAGCTTCTTAAATAATAAATATGTTTTCAGTAACCTAACTATGGGTTATGAATCTCCCTGTAGACACCCTTCCACTAAACAGTTACTAACATGTTTGCAAAATTTATTCCCCTATTGGACATTTAAAATAATCTTGAATTTGTCAAAATTTAAGATACAGCGGGAAGACTCATATCTTTATATAATTCTATAAATTACACATATCTTCAGTTGCTCATGTATAGCAGTCACGTTAATCTGTTTCACAGATGTGTACTAACAATTCCTCCCTAGACAAAAAGAAAGCATTTTAAATTGAGAATCTATAGCTGATGTGTGTTGACAGTGGCATTGGATGAATGGAAAATTAAAGATAAAGAACTAGCCCTAATGATTGACAACAATGCTTATGGAGCTACTTCACACTGGCTGCTTTGCACATACTGTATACTATGTGACATCTACTATCCTCTTTTGCGGTGATGATTGACTTCCAAGGTTATTCTTCTTTTTATATTTATTTTATTTTATTGTAGAATCAACTCTCGGCAGCGGCCAGCAGGGCGGCCATGCAGCACATGTGTATGAGTGCCGTTCTCATCCCTACCACCTTTGCCATCACTTCCCCTACCTCTTCATATCTTAAATCATTCTTAACGCAGATTGAAGACTTAAGTGCCAGCTTAAGTGAAAAGCTAAAGAAAACATACTAAGTAATTGCAACACAAACACTGATTTAGTCAGTTTTAACACTAAAAGATGCCAATGAAAGAAGAGAAGAAGTGGGCTGCTAGGGTGGAGAAAAGAAGAACTGCTCAGGAAGCAGCAAGCGTATCAACCTCTGAACAGACGAAAACTAAATGTACAGAGAAAGAGTATGAAAACTATAAATGCTCAAGGCAAGTGTATTCACTGCATGCTATTGTGCAGTGCGTCATTACTGGTATTTATATGTTTAAATGTCAACTAAATATTGCAAATATTTTTTTCATTAAATGCACTATATTGTATTTTACTGAAAATGTTGCTGCTAAAGTTTCTATTTAGTTGAGTACTTGAAGAAAATTGGTTTATTCATAGTATAGAAAGTGTTAATCTTTCTATACTAAAAGATTAGACTAAAAGATTCAACTGAATGACTCTTACTTATTGGAACTCAATAGTTATAGGAATGATTAGGGGAAAAATACAGTATGTCAGTACCATTCACTAGTGTAACTTTGCTGTTTTTACATTTAGATGTGCAGAACCATTCTAACATAACTACAGAGATAGCATTATTTTCTTCTAAACTACATATTTCACCGGAGGGCAAAACCAAAAGTATCATACTTATATATATTAAATGACAACTGTTCTTGACTACCTCCTTAAGAATGCAAAATATTGATATGTAAACATACACCTTTTATTAAGTAATACTAGGGGGCTTCGACCCCTACTCGCTTTGCTCACCAACCCCTGTATTTGGTTTTCCGGATACGCACTTTTAAGATTTTTTTTCTTTGAATTGTTCCTATTTCATTAGTTTCACTTTTATTTCAGAACTTCTGTAAAAACAATATTTGTAATCTTGCGAGTCCCAATATGCTGAATCTTTTTAATGAGGCCAGGATAGGTTTCTCTGTTTGGAATTTCAGCACAGACAAAACAATCTACATAATTAGCAGTCAATAAGTTTTTTTTACAAAGTAAAAAAGTAAGTAGTGTTCTGCATTGGACTCCTGTCTAAAAAGTCGTGCTATTTTCCTCTCACAGTTCCAAAAGTACATGGGGTTGCCAAGGTGATACCCCAGCTTTTGTCTAGGTTTTTATACAAGGGCTAGACAGAATGTTTTTGACTCCTAGGGTAAATTTAGCTTTTTAATAAGCAGACAGATAAATATATATACATGAACAAAGTAACCAATAAATGCATGTGCGGTAAACTCCGTTTTTGAAATTCTCAAGATTCTTTATTTGTCACATGCATAGTTATACAGGACAACACACAGTGAAATGCATTCTGATCCGCTTATCAAAACTGTACAAAGTTAGAAGAATATCAGTTAGATTAACAAAAAGTCATAGATTGAAAGATAACAGTATAGTAGAACATAATAAATAAGTAAAATTATGTGAATAAAGTAGAATTAAGTGTTAAGGTGCAATAGTGTAGTAATTATTGTGCAAAACCAAAGTTAGACTGGTGTATAGTTAAATGAGGCAGTTTGTTTGTTTGTGCTAATGCGATCTTTACTTTCTTTTTTTATATTTTCTAATTTTCCTACTTTCATATCCTTTAACTTTCTCCACATGTGTATAGTGCCAACGTTTTTTGTTTTTTTTTTGAGCCTTTCTAATTTCACTGGTTTCATAGTCTCTAATCTGCTCTGCATGTGTTTAGCACCAACGTTTGTAAACGTCTTTATGAAGTTCTACTTTGTCTTTTACTCATTGTCTTTTAATTCTGAGCCGGATTGGATGTTCTTTGTTTTCAATTCCACTTGTTCTGGGCTGATAATTATTTTCCTTATTTTCTGAATTTGCACCTCAATTATTCTTTTTTGCTCTTTTTTTTTTCTCCACGCTGCTTTCTTCTTCACTTAGATGTTGACATTTCATTTATAACATACTGTCCTTATACGCTTTATATGCACTGAGAGCCCTGGATCTGTGTATGCTCAAATCCTTCACAAGACTGAATGTTTTGCTGCCTATTGTCCTATTTGATAGATTGTAAATAGGGCGTGTCTTTGGTCTCGCGGGTAGATTGTAAGTAGGGTGTGTCTTTGGTCTCGCAGGTGTTAAAAATGTCTTCCGAGAAGATCACGTATCGTAGACTTGCTTTTCCATTCCAGGATTTTCTTTTATATATAGAGAGACATAAAACAATGAAATGATAACCTTGTCACCCAATCCTGTGATATAACTGAAACTGTATTTATGTAGTGGCCTATTATAATTCTTCTTTAAGATTACATAGCACTATTCACATCTGTGTAAGAGCCTGAAGAAATAAATTAAAGCAACTCCGTAGTGGGTTGCTGTACACTAAACAGGTAATCATCACTTCAGAAGCACTGGTTCCTATCAGTAATGGATCTCTGCTATACTCCGACAAGTGTTTGAAGCCAGATAACAATCTGACCATAGAATCTACTGCCTAGCTGATTCCCCTATCCCATGTTATCTCTACCCAGCTTCTGCATTAATGCAGAGGCCTGTTAAGAAGTGGTTGGGGTATGGGAGGAAGAAGTTTCAGGACAGTGCATAGATGGGCAGGAGGGCTGTGGTTAGGAGGTGGGTGTGGCTGGACATCTCTTCCAGAAAGTCAAATTGACTTAGGGGACCAATTGGAGCTCTGGAGAGTATAATTAATGACAGCAGCCATCCCTGCCAAGATGATAAGTATGCATTCTATGCAGACTTACAACAAGTTACATGGGTAGCAATCCACTACAGGATTTCTTTAAGCAACATTCTTATTTAACAAATTCCCAATATGGCTCTGTGGAAATCAATAGCAGTGTACATGTTTCATTAATTTGTATGATGTGTAAAATACATATTCTATATCATTATCATTTAAGTAAATTTTGTGCTAGCAACTATCCATTTGTGAACACATAACAATAAAATTTATTGAAGATTAGATATAAATAAACTGGATTTAGGTTGATTCTCTACAGCTTAAACAAACTGATGAAAGAGAAAAGCATTCAGCCATTGGTCAATTATTCAATACATCCTGCAAGAACAAAAGCTGAGATTTCCATATGGTGGCGTGTTGGAATTAATTTAAGAATTTCTAAGCTGTTGTGATGTGATCCTCAGGACTGAACTGTTACATTAGGTTCTCTGAATTTTCCATTATTTTCTATGCCCTACATATTGAGTGCACTTGTTTGTTTGCTCCAGTCTGCTGAATTTGTCATTTATGACACTGAGCCAAACATTATGGCACCATGCTCATTGGATGTATAAATGGCCACGAATATGTGAGCCTTTCAACATGGACACCACAAGGTCTGGCATAACATTCTTGTATCACACCAGTTGGAAGCTTATGATCATGAAATACTAGGAAGTCTGACCATGTGCACATCTGGATTTCACACATGTGACACTGACTTAATATTGAGCTTCATTAAGTGTTGCTTGCAATGAAGCAATAAGTAGATTTCATCATTGTGGATGCCTTCCTCCTATGCATTTCCTCCTGACCACCAATTTGAGAAATATCAGTATGGACAATGCAATGAAATGTGGGACATTTCATTGTCATACCTCTGGGCAGCTTCTGGGCATGTAGTACTTGAAAGAAATGTCTGCATTTTTTGGGGGAATATTTTCTCCTTTGGATGCATGTGTGGATTTATTTATTTCTATTGGTACGAATGGTCCCATATTGTAATCTGGATTTCACATCTGAGACTTGAATTCATTTGAACCTTACCTAGGTGCAACACATGATTTAATAAGCAGATTTCTTCCATGTGGGTATCACCTCCTTCTTTACAGATGCATAATTAGCTACAAATGGACAGGACACTGAAATGGCTCTCTTGTTTCACCCCTATCTCTGGCCAGGTTCAGGTCATGAGGAACTGCAAGGTCAATAAATGACTGCAAGTTTTGCTGAATATTTCCACCTTTGGATGCCTTTATGGAATTATATTAGTGCAAGTGATATAACCAGATCACCAAAAATTCACATGTGAGACACTGAACTCCTTTGAAAGCTTTATATGGTGTTGCCTGAGATTTAATATTTGTAAGCGGACTCTCTCCTTAATTTTAAAGATGGCTGAAATAGCATTTTCCTGAAGTTGCATAGCTACAAAATACAAACTTATACAAAGCTTTTCACTTTTTTTAATAATTTACATACTAATTTTTGGTTTATAGTGACCTTCAACCCCAGTCACAATTGTCTGGCATATACGTTAGTGTTAGTGGTATTTACTACCGTTATTTATATTTTTATAGCAACCACTAAAATATTTGGGTAAACTCATAATATGAGTTCATAGTACACATATATTTTTCAAAGGGCAAAACTGTGATATTGCTTTATGCAGGGTCATATTGCAAAGTTTTAGGATTGGAATATGTTCTGTTACATATTGAGATATAGTATCCCTGGGTTTAGTCACAATATATCAATTGTGATGCTTTTGAAATTAATATTTAATAAAGATTTATATTTTTCTGTTTTTTTTCTCATCAAAGGACAAGCTGAGTACTGTATGTGATACGTTTTATTATGGGTTTTCATCTAGAATGATTAGCAGGAAAGGATGACTATACTAGTTTTAATTAATAAAATAGTAAAATCTATTATAATTATGAAAATTTTGAATTTTTTCTATGTATTTGAGCTTGGTGCATAGCATCTGTGGTCAATGTATTGAGAATACAGGCTCGCAAGCCCACAAGAGTCAACATAAATCTTAGGTTGAGATTAGACAAGCAAACATATACAGCTATTTACACTGTTAAGTGTGTATTCTTGTTTTGTTGCTGATGTTGGTGCATCATATTTTTCTTTAGTAAACAAGTGGTGGAGATTATTACATGGCATTTCATTTGGTTAAGTTATCTTAAGATAGATTTGTTTAAATTAGGTTAGATTAGGTTAGTTAGGGCCCTGCTGAGAAAGTTTGCCTCGACGTGGTGGCAGGCTTACAAATCTTTTTTACTCGACAGAAGTATGGGGCATGTGGTGGCCCAGAATTTTACCTAGAATGGTGCCTAGAAATTTATGATGGCAGCCCTGGATGGGAATCATAGTCACTGAGGTAGAAACTGAACGTAGCACCAAACCTAGTAGCCCAGTACAAAAAATGAAAGAAAAGTGGAGAATTAAATAATAAACTCTAGAACACCTAAAGTTTTATTAAGGTTCAGAGTTTTATCTGCAGAAAGAAAAGTGGAGAATTAAATAATAAACTCTATAACACCTAAAGTTTTATTAAGGTTCAGAGTTTTATCTGCAGTCTCAGAATCTTCATAAAAGGTGAAGGTTATTTATAAAGCTTTGCATTCGTTACATCCCAATTGCAACTTCCATGGACTGTGACACTAGTTACTGTACATTGCATTATAGTAACCATATTGCAAAATTGTAACATCTAAATGGTGATGCAGAAACCACAAAACATAATGAGAATTAAAAGTAAATTCTTCCAAGTGCAAAATTATAGAGCAAATAATCATCCAAAAGGATTCCTTGCTTCAGAGTGGAAAAATGTATTAAAAGTATAAACAAAATTATAATGTATGCCAAAACACTGCACACATGAGTTTGATGAGCTTGATGAGTGCCTAACATGGGTCAATTTTAAGGGGGAAGAGAGGATGCAACACAGCGTCTAACCCAATTTTTGCTTTTGTTCCCAGGATTGATGAATTTCCACTCACAAAACAGTGACGACATTTCTTATCTCCTTTTGTGAAGGTGGCTCCAGTGTTAAAGAACACCAGTACAGGAAGCTGTCATCATTTAGATCAGCTATGCTGAGCAGGGCACATTAGCTATTCAATAGCTCTAAGTTTTCTAAGATTTACCGAAAATCAATTTCTTGGCATTACATGAAAATGCTGTCTGGCTCCCAACACTCTTTTCATGTCTTTCTCTCGTTTTGTTTTCTCACACTGGGAAACTCTTACACTCAGCAACTAGAGTATAGAATAATACAAAATGATAATGATGATTCCTAAAGTTACTTGAAGGTCATGTCAGAAACAGTCTAGAAAGTAGGTCAAGGAATTTCAGAATAAAAGACACATTTTTGCTTTCTATTAAATAATACACTTTGTCCACTGGGTTTATTGCTCTGTAAATATTAATTGTTTCAAGTTTGTTTCATTTCAGTTTATATGATAATGTATAGGGCTGCATACCATTATTTTATTTTGCTTCGGGTCAAACAACTTTTTTTCAATTTATTGGAGGAGGTCACATGTGCACTGCAGAATAGTTCATTAAGTCATAGGTGGTCTTTCAACATGAACAGCACTGACATTAAAATACACTTTAGAATTACCTAACACCAGGGGCATTATTTATGTAACTGTACAGCTTGTCAGAAGTTATAATCAACTAGAAGTGTGCAGTCAACAGATTCCATTTTGTTACTTGGCAACATCAAAATCCTTTTATTAGCAAAAATAAATCTGAAGATGGTGCAAAGGAGAAACAGACAAAGACAACTCCAGTATAACAGTATAGTGATGGCCTTGTTAGAGCAGACTCCAATAGTGCTAGAAATTTTCAATGTTTGGATTTTTACAGAAATCTAGAATAAAAGTGTCATAAATTGATATTTGTCCTTCAATACACATTATAGGTCATGCAACTGCCTCACTGGACAAAAACCCACAGCTTGATGGCATTCTTCTTTTTATTATCAGGAAGTTCATTCTATTGATAACTTTTTTGTATGTGCTGTTTCTATTTCCTGTCTTAGATAATCATTAGCAGAACATCATGCTGAAGCTCATTAGTGTCCTTTACATTGTGTTTCCCAAGTCGTTTTGGAGTTTGGCATTGATTGTGATTACTGTGCCTTGGGGCCATTGTTGACTTTGCTTTTTGACAGCTTTCATTATTTAACAGTCAGAAGACAAGCTCAGAACACAGAACCGATTGAAAAGAGACTACACTGAAAAACAAGCTGAGTGGTAAATCAATATAAATATCTGGCAATGACATGTGATTTGGAAATGAAACAATATTGTATAATTTAAAAAAACGTCACTGATATGTCATTCACTTATTTCCTGAACTCTGTTTATTTAGTGCAAGGTGACACAGAGTAAGTACCTATACTGGTACAAATAGGGACAAGGAAAGAACTAGCTATAGATATAATACCAGTCCTTTACCAGGCACTTACCACAACAATGTAACCTTGCCACATTACTGACAACCATGAGCCACTTTAGTACATTGACAATGTGCA
The DNA here is from genome assembly GCF_900747795.2 of Erpetoichthys calabaricus. NCBI lineage: Eukaryota > Metazoa > Chordata > Cladistia > Polypteriformes > Polypteridae > Erpetoichthys > Erpetoichthys calabaricus. Next base: position 141,375,335 of record NC_041398.2, on the reverse strand, counting down.
ATTACTTCCAAGGCTGCTTCACAATGTGAGAACAATCGGTGTACGGTGGAAAAGTCTGGAATGTCCTTAAGGCATCTGCATTTAATCAAATTAATTGGAAAATTATGTACTACAGTTTGAACCTAAATTGTAAACATTTTGATTCCAAAATGTAGTCTTCTGAGCCATAGTGCAACCCACATGTTTGAATTCCTGATTCAGAGTTAACAGGTATCAATAAATTTGGTTGAAACAGTATCTCCCAGGTTAAAATCCAATTTTACACCCAGACCTTAAACAATTATGAATCTAACACAAAAACAACAATATTTATTTATATAGAACGTTTTCATACAAATGATGTAGCTCAAAGTGCTTACAAGATGAAGAAAGAAAAAGGAAAAATATAAAAACAAGATTAGGTAATACTAAGTAACAAAGAATAAAGTAAGGTACGATGGCCAGGAGGAGAGAAAAAACAAACAAAAAAAAAAACTCCAGAGGTCTGGAGAAAAAAAAAACCCAAAATCTGCACGGGTTCCGAGGCCACGAGACCACCCAGCCTCCTCTAGGCATTCTACCTAACATAAATGATCTCAATCAGTCCTCATAGTTCTCAGGCTTCATGTGGAAGAATCAGATGACGATGGTCATGTGGACATCTGGCCTTTGATCCATCAATGTAAGGACTGCATGGTGCCTTGATCGGGTGGTGGTGGCGCAGATCACCACCACAGAAAACCGGAAAAAGAACAGAAGAGAAAGTAGGGGTTAGTACAGATCACAGAGCCATGATAAAAATGATAATTAAATGCATATACAGAATATCAGGCTTACACTAAAATGAAGCTACGAGAAAGCCATATTAAAATAATGTGTTTTTAGCAGTTTTTTAAAGTGCTCTACCATATTAGCCTGACAAATTTGTAATGGTAAGCTACTCCAGATTTTAGGTGCATAACAGCAGATGCTGCCTCACCATTTCTTTTAAGTTTAACTCTTGGAATTATAAGCAGACACTCATTTGAAGATCTAAGGTTACAATTTGGAGCGTAAGGTGAGAGGCATTCTGAAATATAGGATGGAGTAAAATTATTTAAAGCTTAGTAAACCATAAGCAGTATTTCAAAGTCAATTCTAGATGGCATAGGTAACCAGTGTAGTGACATCAAAACTGGAGAGATGTGCTTGGATTTTCTTTTCCTTGTTAGGATTTTTGCAGCTGCATTCAGCATTAGTTGCGATCGATTGATGTCTTTTTTGGGTAGTCCTGAGAGAAGTGCATTACAGTAATCTAGTCGACTAAAAAACAAAAGTGTGAACTAATTTTTCAGCATCTTGCAAAGCTATAAGGGATCTCATTTTTGCTGTATTTCTTAAGACACATTATTAAGTCAGAAGGTATCATATTAATTTGTCATGGCAATTTTAAAAGAAATTTTATGCACATTATGTAAAGTATACTGAATGTTTTTCAGGCCACTTTATTATTATAAATCACATTGCTACTTATAAGCTCAATCAATTATACATTTTCTTTATTGGTTTTACTTGGACTGTTTCATTTTCAGGGTTTTGGAAATCTAGAATCTATCGTATACATTGGGTGCAAAGCACAAACCACCTCTAGATGGAATGCTAGTTCATTGCAGGGTGCTTTCACTCACATGTCTTGACTAACTCACCAGCCAGTATAATGTCATAATCTAACTAGCATACTTTTGGCTTAATACTTGGAGAAAACCCACTGAGAACACTGGGTAAACATCCAAACTCCAATTTTGCAGTGACCTGTGCAGAATGTAAACTCAGCGCCATGTAACTTTGAACTAATACACTAGCCAATGCACCACTGGAAATGGATAGAACGAAAACAGCCTCAATTCTTTGTGGCATGGATTTCACAATATGTTGGACACATTCCTGTGAGATTCCAGTCCATGTGTACATGATATCATCATGCAGTTTCTGCAGAATCGTAAGCTGTACAATCATACTATGTGTCTCCCATTATACCACATTCCAAAGGTGTTCTAATGGATTCAGATCCAGTTACTTGGAAGTCCATTAAAGACCACTGAGTAGATAAATTGTTGGCATGAATGATGAACATGATCCCCAACAGTACTCAAACAGGCTGACATTCTAGTAATGATGGATATTAACAGTCCCAAAGTGTGCCAAGAAAACATTCCCCACACCATTATACCACCACAAGCCAGATGGGGTACATGGATTCATGCTGTTGGGACCAAACCCTATACTCTGTGTGCCTCAGCAGAAATTGAGATTTATCGGACCAGGCTAAGTTTTTTTACTCTACAACTGTCCAGTTTGGGCAAGCCCATGTCCAATGTATCCTCAGCTTTCCTTTCTTGGCTGACAGAGTGGTTACCTGAGTTACCATAGCCTTTCTGCCAGCTCAAATTAGTGTGGCCATTCTCCTATTTTTTGAAGATTGTCACACTGTTAAAAAGCATTTTCTGGACTATAAGTGCATCATAGAACTGTAATTGTTAACCCTTTTTATTTTTGTTCTATTGGAACTTCTTACCTTTGTAACATAAGCTAATCACATAAAACAGGAACACTTAGTAGCTGTGGAAGACAGGCCTGCAAAGAAAAACATTCCACTGTAAGAAAGGACTTTTGCAGACATGCTGGATTTAGAGAAAGGTCAAAACTTTAAAACAGCAAAATGGGCAATTCTGCTAGACACTCCATGTGCTTATGAGTGAGGTGTTCCACTTTTGTACAGATTTGGTCTGTTAAGTAACATTGGACCAAGATGGGCTAGGGGTGTTCACTTTGGCCCTGACAAGCTTTTAAAAGTTGTTGTGTATTTGTATGTTCAGTAACAAGTTAAATTTATATTGATGTTGATTGACATCCTTTAACTGCCACCTTATCGTGGTGGAGGGGGTTTGCGTGTCCCAATGATCCTAGGAGCTCTGTTGTCTGGGGCTTTATGCCCCTGGTAGGGCCATCCAAGGCAAACTGGTCCTAGGTGAGGGATGAGACAAAGAGCGGTTAAACAAACCTCCTATGATGAAAAACAATTTTGGACGGCGTCTTCCCTTGCCCAGACGCGGGTCACCGGGGGCCCCACTCTGGAGCCAGGCCTGGAGGTGGGGCTCGATGGCGAGCGCCTGGTGGCCGGGCCTGCACCCATGGGGCTCGGCCGGGCACAGCCCGAAGAGGCAACGTGGGTCCCCCTTCCCATGGGCTCACCACCTATGGGAGGGGCCAAGGAGGTCGGGTGCAGTGTGAGTTTGGATGGCCGAAGGCGGGGACCTTGGCGGTCCGATCCTCGGCTACAGAAGCTGGCTCTTGGAACGTGGAATGTCACCTCTCTGAAGGGGAAGGAGCCTGAGCTAGTGCGCGAAGTTGAGAGGTTCCGGCTAGATATAGTCGGACTCACCTCGACGCACAACTTGGACTCTGGAACCAATCTCCTTGAGAGGGGCTGGACTCTGTACCACTCTGGAGTTGCCCCCGGTGAGAGGCACCGAGCGGGTGTGAGTATACTTATTGCCCCCCGACTTGGAGCCTGTACATTGGAGTTTACCCCGGTGGACGAGAGGGTAGCCTCCCTACACCTTCGGGTGGGGGGACGGGTCCTAACTGTTGTGTGTGCGTATGCACCGAACAGCAGTTCGGAGTACCCACCCTTTTTGGAGTCCCTGGAGGGGGTGCTAGAGAGCATACCTTCTGGGGACTCCCTCGTTCTGCTGGGAGACTTCAATGCTCACGTGGGCAATGACAGTGAGACCTGGAAGGGCGTGATTGGGAGGAATGGCCCCCCCGATCTGAACCCGAGCGGTGTTTTGTTATTGGACTTCTGTGCTCGTCACGGATTGTCCATAACGAACACCATGTTCAAGCATAGGGGTGTTCATATGTGCACTTGGCACCAGGACACCCTAGGCCTCAGTTCGATGATCGACTTTGTGATCGTGTTGTCGGACTTGCGGCCACATGTCTTGGACACTTGGGTGAAGAGAGGGGCGGAGCTGTCAACTGATCACCACCTGGTGGTGAGTTGGCTTCGATGGTGGGGGAGGATGTCAGTCAGGCGTGGTAGGCCCAAACGTGTTGTGAGGGTCTGCTGGGAACATCTGGCAGAGCCCCCTGTCAGAAGTAGCTTCAACTCCCACCTCCGGCAGAACTTCGACCACATCCCGAGGGAGGTGGGGACATTGAGTCCGAATGGGCCATGTTCCGTGCCTCTATTGTTGAGGCAGATGACCGGAGCTGTGGCCGTAAGGTGGTCGGTGCCTGCCGTGGCGGCAATCCCCGAACCCGTTGGTGGACACCGGCGGTGAAGGATGCCATCAAGCTGAAGAAGGAGTCCTACATGACCCTTTTGTCCTGTGGGACCCTGGAGGCAGCTGATAGGTACCGGCAGGCCAAGCGGAATGCGGCTTTGGTGGTTGCTGAGGCAAAAACTCGGGCGTGGGAGGAGTTTGGGGAGGCCATGGAGAACGACTTTCGGACGGCTTCGAGGAGATTCTGGTCCACCATCCGGCGTCTCAGGAAGGGGAAGCAGTGCAGTGTCAACACTGTATATGGTGGGGATGGTGCGCTGCTGACCTCGACTCGGGACGTTGTGGGTCGGTGGGGGGGAGTACTTCGAAGACCTCCTCAATCCCATTAACATGCCTTCCAATGAGGAAGCAGAGCCTGGGGACTCAGAGGTGGGCTCCCCCATCTCTGGGACTGAGGTCACCGAGGTGGTCAAAAAACTCCTTGGTGGCAGGGCCCCGGGGGTGGATGAGATACGCCCGGAGTTCCTCAAGGCTCTGGATGTTGTAGGACTGTCTTGGTTGACACGCCTTTGCAACATCGCATGGACATCCGGGACAGTGCCTCTGGATTGGCAGACCGGGGTGGTGGTCCCCCTCTTTAAGAAGGGGGATCGGAGGGTGTGTTCCAACTACAGAGGGATCACACTCCTCAGCCTCCCTGGAAAAGTCTATTCAGGGGTCCTGGAGAGGAGGGTCCATCGGATAGTTGAGCCTCGGATTCAGGAGGAGCTGTGTGGTTTTCGTCCTGGTCGCGGAACAGTGGACCAGCTCTATACCCTTAGCAGGGTCCTGGAGGGTGCATGGGAGTTTGCCCAACCAGTCTACATGTGTTTTGTGGACTTGGAAAAGGCATTCGACTGTGTCCCTCGGGGAATCCTGTGGGGGGTACTCCGAGAGTATGGGGTACCGGCCCCCCTGATAAGGGCTGTTCGGTCCCTGTATGATCGGTGCCAGAGCCTGGTCCGCATTGCCAGCAGTAAATCGAACCCGTTTCCAGTGAGAGTTGGACTCCGCCAGGGTTGCCCTTTGTCACCGATTCTGTTCATAACTTTTATGGACAGAATTTCTAGGCGCAGCCAGGGCGTTGAGGGGGTCCGGTTTGGTGGGCTCAGGATTGGGTCACTGCTTTTTGCAGATGATGTTGTCCTGGTTGCTTCATCAGGCCGTGATCTTCAACTCTCTCTGGATCGGTTCGCAGTTGAGTGTGAAGCGGCTGGGATGAGAATCAGCACCTCCAAATCCGAGACCATGGTCCTCAGCTGGAAAAGGGTGGAGTGCCCTCTCAGGGTTGGTAGCGAGATCCTGCCCCAAGTGGAGGAGTTCAAGTATCTCGAGGTCTTGTTCACGAGTGAGGGAAGAATGGAGCATGAGATCGACAGGCGGATCGGTGCGGCATCCGCAGTAATGCGGGCGCTGCATCAGTCTGTCGTGGTGAAAAAGGAGCTGAGCCGCAAGGCTCAGCTCTCAATTTACCAGTCGATCTATGTTCCTACCCTCACCTATGGTCATGAGCTATGGGTAGTGACCGAAAAGAACGAGATCGCGAATACAAGCGGCTGAAATGAGTTTCCTCCGAAGGGTGTCTGGGCTTTCCCTTAAAGATAGGGTGAGAAGCTCAGTCATCCGGGAGGGGCTCAGAGTAGAGCCGCTGCTCCTCCGCATCGAGAGGAGTCAGATGAGGTGGCTCGGGCATCTGATCAGGATGCCTCCTGGACGCCTCCCTGGTGAGGTGTTCCGGGCACGTCTAACCGGGAGGAGGCCCCCCGGGGAAGACCCAGGACACGTTGGAGGGACTATGTCTCTCGACTGGCCTGGGAACGCCTTGGGATTCTCCCGGAAGAGCTAGAAGAAGTGGCCGGGGAGAGGGAAGTCTGGGCATCTCTGCTCAAGCTGCTGCCCCCGTGACCCGACCTCGGATAAGCGGGAGACAATGGATGGATGGATGGATGATTGACATTCCTGTTGTTGGTAATTTCCTGTAGAATGTTAGCGGGTGGGATTTTAGAAGGAAAAAGGAAGCTCTTAAAAAAAGGTTTTTTGTTTTTTTACTGTCGTAAATCAATGTTATAAAAGTTATCAACTTCAAGCAGGAAGCACACAGCCATCAAGAAGACTCATTCTGTGAACTGCAGCAATGTAACTTCAAGAGACTGAACACAACACACATTGGGTGTGTCAGCCAGCATCATCTATGACAGCGCTTGAAGTATCCAGGTTGTATGGTGATCTGCAATATCCATTCACTTTTTGCTTCTTCCTTTGGCACATTAAAACATTTTTGAATGTTAAAGGTTATAAAGACTGAATAAAGTGTCTAAACCTGCAACCTGCTTGCCTTGTGGCTCCATCTTGCCACCTGCGGTCTAAACATTAGGGGAAAGGGGTATGTGAGTTGCAATTGTATTTAGCTCTGGGTGTAGCTGAACCATAATCTTATGTGTAAGTTGTCTCCTTCACAGTCAGGTGTGTGCAAAGACTAGAGGACAAGAACTGGAGGGAAGGACATAACTTAGTGATCAAAATTAGAGAACAATTTAAGAAAAATTGTTTCTTTGAAATATTGGTGACTGTCACTTCTTGCAATTTAAAGTCATAGCAGCTTATTGCATGATTACTATTCTACCAGAATATTTTAAAAAATAACCAAGGCAATAAAACTCATTCAACAAAAAACATTTAATTTTGGAAAACTACAGTTATAAGAATTAGAGAACAATTACAACTGCAATGCAAATGAAGCCAGCAAATTAAGTTCATCAATGCTTTTTGATGATTATAGTTTTCAAAATTTAGTAAGAGGTGTAGAGACCCTTACTTTCAATGACTTTGGCACATCTGTGCCCACAGGACATGACTAACCCCTTGCACTACTCTGGCTTGATTTTGTTCCACTCGTCTTCTTTCATAATCTGGTAACTGTAGGCAGGTTTCTTATAATGTCTGTCGCCTGTTATCTTCCAGAGATTCCCAATTGAGTTCAGATCAGGACTCTGGACTGGCCATTTCATCACTTCAATATTAAGAATTGGTTTTACTCATCTTGCAGCGTGGCTAGGGGCATTGTCATGCATATAAATAGCTGGCTTACTGGGTGAAGCTCGCAGGGATGGAACCTACTGACTTGTTCACACACTTTGGGTTCAGTTTTTCCCCAATTTGACACTAAGCATAATGTGTCCCATCTAAATCAACTAATTAAACTTGCTTTCATCACTAAAAAGAAACTTTGGACCAGCTCTCCTCAGTCCACAGAACATGTTTGTCAGCAAAGGCTAGTATAGCTTTTTATTTTTCTTGCTGATGAGAGGCTTGGTTGCTGCAGAGTGGGCCTTCAGTCCCAAATCTCTTAGATGATGAAGACACTGTATGTCAAGACAAATTCATAACCTGTTCAGCAAGCCCTTTCAACAACTAAACAACAGTTAACAGCTCTGCTGACATAAAAGTTTGTAAAACTTCATCTAGCTAAAATATTGGTTGACAGGGTTATACATGACTGCAGTTTGGCACAAGATAGTGGCAGAAGGCCCAATTCCTCATTGATAATTAATGGCAGCACACGGTCCCTGATAATGATGAATATGTCTATTTTAGTCTTATTAAGCACCAACAGGGAGTAGGGGAGCCCATGTGTTTTACGGTTAGCTCCACATAATCTAATCTGAATATTGTCACACCGATCAATCCTGCCTCCGGGGCTGTATGACTGTCTGATAATAGCTGCCATCACATAACAGCAGGGTTAAAGACAGAGGAGTACAGCGGTGCCCTGGCACACTTGATTAGAAGCAAGAAGTGGAATGAAAGTCTTGATACAAACAAGTACTAAGATGAGAAGCAACAATAGTAGGAAATATTAAAGTGCAATTTAGACTTCACCATCAAAAAAAAGCATCTGGCAAACAGTCAAGATTCAAAAATGAAAAAGTCAAATATTCATACTGCAATGAAAAACACAGACAAGCATAAAGACTTGGGCACCAGCAGGCAAACCTCATAAAAATTTAAAATAAACATGAGTTATAAACTCGTTGAAAAAGGCAAAAAGACGTTTGTATAGATGAGAGTCTCAAAGTGACTGTTCCAAGATGGTGACACTTCTGGGTAAGTGCAGGCCGAGCAGGACAAGGGGATCCATGGGGACAAACACAGGAAGTGACTTCAGAGATGGTAGGGCTGTTATCATCCAGTCTGTAGAAGAAGGAAGAGAAGAGGCATTAGTAAACAGCAACATCTTGTGGATCAGTGAGGAATTACCACCCCCAGAGCCTTTAAGATGTCCCCAAGGTGCACATATGTGACAACACAAAAATTAGAAGTAGGCAAAAATCTATACAATAAATAGATATCAATATTAAAAAGGCAGAAGGCACTTAAATTAAATAAATCATGACAAAGAACTTTTGTGCAAACTCAAGGAGTAATCCATGGAAATGCTACTTGTTCATCCATCCTATGATTTAAGTCTATGGTTGTTTATTAAAATTGAATTTTATAAAAGATTAATAGCAGTTGGATTGAAACAGTATTGCGTTTTATCCTTAGGACCTAGAATCTGTGACCTGATGGTAACAACTGGAATTGAGAATGTAGTGGGTGAGCACTGTCTGACAGTGTACAGTCTACTTTCCATAATACTTTCTTGTTAAAGAGGTTTGTGAGTTTGGTGTGTTGAGGCCTTTTTATTCTACTGTTCCATTTTAAAACTTAATTTATCCAGTTTTTGCTACTGACATTAAGATTTCCAAACCAGGCCAGAAGAAAATAATTAAAAACATGTTCATCATTTAAGCAATGTGCAAAAGCTAATAAAAGGGAAAATAAAATGTTAAGTTATATTGTAAAAACTGTTGAGTATGAATTAAGGGACAATAAGCTCTTACTATATAAAACACTAGTGAGACTACATCCAGAGTACTTACTTCAATTCTGGACACCAAGTTACAAGAAAGATATAGCAGCATGTGAAGCTGTCCAGAGAAGAGCAACCAAGTGCATCCCAGGACTTAAGGACATGCCCATTGCTGGCAGACTTTGAAAAATAAACTTGTTTATTCTCAAACAAAGAAGACTTTGTGGCAACCTAAAAATCCAGGCCTGCAAAGTTCTCTAAGGGATTGATGAAGAAGATCCAGGAGAATTCAGTGAATCACATAGTTGAGAAGTCCAGTGGAAATTCAGGGGAAGTGCATTAAGGACTGAAGCCAGGAAGACCTTTTTTATACAACTAGTTGTGGGAATCTGGAATAGAGTATCATGTCATATAGTTGAAGCAGAAACCTTGACAACCTTTAAGAAGAATCTGGATGTGACATCTTAGCTGTTAGCTAAACAAATAGACATGATGGACTGAATGGTCTCCTCTCATTTGTCATATTTCTTATATTCTTATGAAAGTACAGATTATGGAAACATACTGATTATTCTTCACCACATGCTTCACCAGGGAACAAATTTTGCTAAATTAATGAAAGTACAACTGAATTAATGCAGAAAACACTCAGGATATACAGGTGCATCTCAATAAATTATAATATCATTAAAGAGTTAATTTATTTCAGCAATTCAATTCAAAAAGTGAAACTCATATATTATATAGATTCATTACACACAGAGTGATATGTTTCAAGTGTTTATTTCTTTTCATTTTGTTGATTATGGCTTACAGCTAATGAAAACCCAAAATTCAGTATGTTGTGGAAAAATTCAATATTGTAGACTCATGGTGTCACACTCCACTCAGCTAATTAACCCAAAACACCTGCAAAGGTGTCCTGGGCCTTTAAATGATCTCTCAGTCTGGTTCCACAAGGAGGGTAAGCCGCAAAAGGTCATTGCTAAAGAAGCTGGCTGTTCACAGAGTGCTGAATCCAAGCATATTAATGGGAAGTTGAGGGGAAGGAAAAAATATGCCAGAAAAAGGTGTACAAGCAATTTTCTGAGATACTGAATTTTGAGTTTTCATTACCTGTAAGCCATAAACATCAAAATGAAAAGAAGTAAATGCTTTAAATAAATCTCTGGGTGTGTAATGAATCGATATAATATTTGAGTTTCACTTTTTAAATCGAATTACTGAAATAAATAAAATTTTTGATGATATTCTAATTTATTGAGATGCACCTACAATGTCAATATGTCAATGTAGTCAATAATACTCATAGGAAGTTACTATTTATTGGTTCCCTGTGAATTTATGTTAAGAATTTAATGAAACAGAGATGCTCTTATTAAAAGAAGTAAACTAAAAACGTAACAAATGTAGGTAGAAAAGTATTATGGTCTACATACATTACATCTCAGTCAGGCTGAATTAATCACTTCACACAATCGATCACATTACCTTTTCATATTCAAAGCTAATACACATCCCAGTTTAGGCTGACAGAAACTAAAGCTTTAATGCAGCTTGTAATTCAGACAAATGTAGCATTTTACATGTTCATTTCTTACGGGAAAAAACAGTTTATTTAGATGAAATGTTGGAAGCTTGACAGCATCTATTGTCAAAGTCAGCTAGTTTTAATTTAGCTTTTTCTTTTTTAATGTTTCATTGCCCAAGCGCAATCATTCTGTGGTTGACTTGTAAAGAGAAAGATGGGGAGCATCATGCTGTAGAGCATATTCATAGATGATTAAAATTGCCTTTCTACAGGCATGAACATTTTTGTACTGGCATTCCTTCAAGTAGCACACAGTCAGATGTACTGCATTTTGAAGACTTTTCCTTTATTTCTTCTCATTTTCTTCCCGGCAGCTGACTGACATAGGAAAAAGGAGGTAGAGCACTACACTAAGACTGCCAGACATTTGCTAGGGCATAAAATAACAAGCAATGTAGAAAGAAATGCATTCAGGTATAACAACAAAAATGATATACTTTCCCTTACCAGAAATGAAACTGCAGTCACAGAAATAAAGAAAAAAGGCTACTCACTGCCAGTTTCCAGGTTTTGCTGATCCTCAACACAAGGTAAGATCAAATTATTCATGTATTTCTTCTTACAGAATCATTTTATCTGCTGTTCTATTATATATCTTTCAAACCAAGCTAAACAAAGAAAACTTCCAATCTTTATATATAATACGCTACTGTGGCTGTCTGTTTGTCTGTCCAGGATTTTAAATCACCTGTAGCTCGCAAACCGTTTGAACTATTGACCTGAAAATTGGTACACATATACTATGTGATGTCTACTATCTGCTTTTGGGGTGAGGATTGACCTCCAAGGTTTTTTCTCTTTTTATTTTTATTTTATTGTAGAATCAACTCTTAGCCATGCAGCACATGCATATGGGCACCGTTCTGATCCCTACCACCTTTGCCGTTACTTCCCCTACCTCTTCATATTCTAAATCATTCTTGAGGCAGATTGAAGACTTAAGTACCAGCTTAAGTGAAAAATTAAGGAAAACGTACTAAGTAATTGAAACACAAACACTGACTTAATCAGTTTTAACGTGAAAAGATGCTGACAAAAGAAGAGAAGAAGCAGGCCGTTAGGATGGAGAAAAGAAGGGCTGCTCAGGAAGCAGCAAGCGCATCAACCTCCAGACAAACGAATCCTAAACATACAGAGAAAAGAGGATGAAAACTATAAGTCAAGTGTATTCCCTGCATGTTATTGTGCACCACGGCATTACTGGTAAATAATAAAAAATCTTGTCTTCAATTCCCCCTAGAAGATGAAAACAGTAATCTGCAGCATGAAAGACACCACCATTGTCTCCAGGTTACAGATAACACTCAGCAAAATGCAACTTTTAAATGTATTGCACCCTTTCACAAATAAGCAATTACATTGCATACAACCTAATGTCAGAGTAACGTATATTCAGAAACATAATTTATAAAATAATATACAAAACGCATTCACTGAAACACAATGGATCAGGTAACAAAACACAAAACAATCTGTGCAGTATGTACATGTAACATTTCAATTTATAAGTGGAGAATGCTCACCAAGAAGATTTCTAAAACCAGTAAGAAATTACTCTTAAAATGGATCAATGAGTCAGTAAAAATGGATTTTGGGATAACTTAGTTATTTTCTTAGTTCATTAAAGAAACTTGATGGACTGAATGGTCTCCTCTTTTTTAGTCACTTTTAATGTTGGTATGTAGTTGCCACAATGGGACTTCAATCAATTGAAACTCTGGGTGTTGGTTGAGTGACATGAAAACTACAGGTATGACTCTTTCTTGCATGGAGATTTAAACTAATCTGAGCCCTGCCCAAAATAACAATGTTGATGTTATTAACCCCAGCAAGCTGTTTTATTTAAAGGCAGGGAGCAATTTTATTTGTGATCCTAATGCAGAACAAGTCAAAGGTATCAAAAACAGTAGTTTATTAAATATAAAGCACACATGGGAAATAATAAGAAAAAAAACACTTATTAAACAGAAGAAACACAAAATAAATGTTATTTTTCTCTAAGGGTATACTTTTCAAGTACCAGGTGGGTCAGCTTGCCCTCCACCAACTGAAGCAGTTTCCAAGCACAAAAAACACCCTCCACACACATTTTTCGTACCTCTGGCTACACTACCTGCCTGTAATTTGCACCAGCAGACGACAGATTTAATTCACAACCAAACGGTCAACAGATGTACCACTCTAAAAGTCCTGGAGTCATTTCACCAGGGGTCACTCTCATGGCCTTTTACTCCAGAGCTAATATTCCCAATTAGAGGGTCAGGTAGCATTGATGATTTTGGATACTTGGTCCACTGCTTGCATTGCCTTCTTTCCCTGTCCCAGCAGCAGAAGCTCACCCAATCACATGCTGTCTGATTCCCACAGTGCTACATAAATCAGGTCTGCGTGTTGCCGACACACAAGACCAGAACTACAAAGAAGCTGTATTTCCTCTGAAGATATGACACACCTCCCCCTCCCTCAAGGTAAGTGTGTCAATTTTCTTAATAGCTACTTAAACAAACAAAGGTAAGACTATAAATAGCTATACTACTATAGTGTGACACATGTGTTCTCACTTTCAGTGGTGAGCTGAACCTCACAAGGCCCCCAAATAAAAGAATCATTTTGCACCTTAGCACTGACCTACTCTTAAAGAGCTAGGCCTTTAAAGTTACTGATGGACTATCTGCTTTCTCCCAACCCCTTAACCCAGGTGGGGTGTCTCTGTTGCCGTCTGCTGGGCTGGAGGAGATTTTGAGACTTTATACCAGTCCTCTAGGATCTCACTCTTTTGCTCTAATGCACTTAAAGGATTTACCTTTAAGAAGAACATTGCCTATTGGCTGGCAAGGATATATTCCTTCTGCCATATTGGGTTTCTCACTATCTTGCTCACTGTATGGTTATTTTTTTTGTCTCCTAGACACTGGAAAATGTTTATTGACCCTATAATCATAGAATATACTGTATCTACAGGCACATTTATTTATTTACATTCAGAGAATATAGTAGTTAAACAAGCTGTTCTGCAGGGGTCTGTTTAGGGACCGCTTCTATTTCTTATCTACATCTTCCCAACAGGCAATATCTTTCGACATCATGGCATCCAATTTCACTGTTATGCTGACGATGCACATCTTTATTTATCCACTAAAACTACCTCCATTTACACTCTAAATATTCTCACTGCATGTCTCCAAGACTTAAAGTCATGATGACTCATAACTGTCTCCAACTAAATAGCAAAATACCTGAGATGCTCCTCATTGGTTCTAAATCTGAATTTGCTAAGATTAACAATTCTTCCATTTGAATTAACAACACTATTACAAACCTCTCTTCCCAGGTTAAGAGCCTGGGTGTCATTTTAGACAGTAGGCAAGACAAAGAGAGGGCGGAAGATAAAGAAAGAAAAACAGACAGATGGAAAGAAGAAGAAAAGGCAAAATGATGTGTGCTTCTTATATTGTGCTTATTGGTGTTTTTTGTACTGTGCGCAAGCAGAAAACACTTTGGGAAGAGTTTCCCACAGCCTAATAATGCCTCTATGTGTTGTTGAACTTGTGTCTGTGTCTGTCTGGTGTTGGGAACTGAGTGCCCCCTGCAGGCCACACCTGCAATTATCCAATCATGTGGTAGCAACATATAATTATGTCAACACAGGATTAGGAGCTTTAGTTGATGTTCAGATAAAAAAACACAATGGCGAAAAAATGTGACCTCAGTGATCTTGACCATGGCATGATTGTTGGTGCTAAATGGGCTGGTTTGAGAATTTCTGTAACTGCTGATCTCCCTGGTATTTCACACGCAGTCTCTAGAGTTTACTCAGAGTAATGCAAAAAAAAATCCAGAGAGTGGCAGTTCTTCAGACAGAAATCACCTTATTGTTGAGAGAGACCAAAGGAGAATGGCCAGACTGGTCTGAGCTGACAGAAAGGCGTTGGTAAGTCAAATAACCACTCTGTGCATCAGAAAAAGTATCTCAGTATTTGCAACACATTGCACCTTGAGACAGATAGGATACAACATCAGAACACCATGTTGGGTTCCACTCCTCTTAGCCAAGAATAGAAAGTTGAGACTGTAGTTGGCACAGGCGTACCAAAACAGGTAGGCTGAAAACTGTAAAAACTGGTCTGATGAATCTCGGTTTCTGCTGAGGTACACAGATGGGTTAGACTTTGGTACACCACTTCTGACAAGTTGAGCTACTGAAACACCAAGGTTGAATTCTTTAATGCTAAAATAAAAAAAAAGTCTCAAGATTAATCTCAACCATCCAATGGAAGTTTTTTGCTTCACACAATGCTGGTTGTTTCTTCTTTTTCTGAAATCTGGGATTATCCAGTAAGCATAATCCATTAATGGAATTATCCGGAAACACCTCTATGTCACTTAGAATCCACAACCACATTGTAATCCTTAATATCAGTCCAAAATGTTTATAGGCTTGTTTCCCGAGATGGAGGATCTCTCTTTCTTCTTCTTCTGGGTTTTCATGGCGGTTGGCAGACAAATGTAAATGGTGCATTACCGCCACCTACTGAGCTGGAGTATGGAGCACAGACTCAGGAAGCACACCCTAGGGGGTAGAGGGGGGATTAAACAAAAAGAAAAAATCCTTAAATAATATCAAAAGGTCCAACATTTAAAAAAAATTCAAATATGCATTTTGAGACACTAAGTTGACAATACTGTCCTAATATACAGTGCATCCGGAAAGTATTCACAGCGCATCACGTTTTCCACATTTTGTTATGTTACAGCCTTATTCCAAAATGGATTAAATTCATTTTTTTCCTCAGAATTTTACACACAACACCCCATAATGAAAAAAAGTTTACTTGAGATTTTTGCAAATTTATTAAAAATAAAAAAACTGAGAAAGCACATGTACATAAGTATTCACAGCCTTTGCCACGAAGCTCAAAATTGAGCTCAGGTGCATCCTGTTTCCCCTGATCATCCTTGAGATGTTTCTGCAGCTTAATTGGAGTCCACCTGTGGTAAATTCAGTTGATTGGACATGATTTGGAAAGGCACACACTTGTCTATATAAGGTCCCACAGTTGACAGTTCATGTCAGAGCACAAACCAAGCATGAAGTCAAAGGAATTGTCTTTAGACCTCCGAGACAGGATTGTCTCGAGGCACAAATCTGGGGAAGGATACAGAAAAATTTCTGCTGCTTTGAAGGTCCCAATGAGCACAGTGGCCTCCATCATTCGTAAGTGGAAGAAGTTCGAAACCACCAGGACTCTTCCAAGAGCTGGCCAGTCATCTAAACTGAGTGATCGGGGGAGAAGGGCCTTAGTCAGGGAGGTGACCAAGAACCCGATGGTCACTCTGTCAGAGCTCCAGAGGTCCTCTGTGGAGAGAGGAGAACCTTCCAGAAGGACAACCATCTCTGCAGCAATCCACCAATCAGGCCTGTATGGTAGAGTGGCCAGACGGAAGCCACTCCTTAGTAAAAGGCACATGGCAGCCCGATTGGAGTTTGCCAAAAGGCACCTGAAGGACTCTCAAACCATGAGAGAGAAAATTCTCTGGTCTGATGAGACAAAGATTGAACTCTTTGGTGTGAATACCAGGCATCATGTTTGGAGGAAACCAGGCACCGCTCATCACCAGGCCAATACCATCCCTACAGTGAAGCATGGTGGTGGCAGCATCATGCTGTGGGGATGTTTTTCAGAGGCAGGAACTGGGATACTAGTCAGGATAAAGGGAAAGATGACTGCAGCAATGTACAGAGACATCCTGGATGAAAACCTGCTCCAGAGCGCTCTTGATCTCAGACTGGGGCGATGGTTCATCTTTCAGCAGGACAACGACCCTAAGTACACAGCCAAGATATCAAAGGAGTGGCTTCAGGACAACTCTATGAATGTCCTTGAGTGGCCCAGCCAGAGCCCAGACTTGAATCTGATTGAACATCTCTGGAGAGATCTTAAAATGGCTGTGCACCGACGCTTCCCTTCTAACCTGATGGAGCTTGAGAGGTGCTGCAAAGAGGAATGGGCGAAACTGGACAAGGATAGGTGTGCTAAGCTTGTGGCATCATATTCAAAAAGACTTGAGGCTGTAATTGCTGCCAAAGGTGCATCGACAAAGTATTGAGCAAAGGCTGTGAATAATTATGTACATGGGATTTCTCCGTTTTTTTTATTTTTAATAAATTTGCAAAAACCTCAAGTAAACTTTTTTCACGTTGTCATTATGGGGTGTTGTGTGTAGAATTCTGAGGAAAAAAATGAATTTAATCCATTTTGGAATAAGGCTGTAACATAACAAAATGTGAAAAAAGTGATGCGCTGTGAATACTTTCCAGATGCACTGTATACTTTCTATTGTAATAACCTCATGTCCCATAGATTTCATTTTTCAAAAAGATGCATTCTTTGCTCCTTATATGCAGTGCACAGTAATATATACTTTACTATTTCAGGAAAAAAACACCTTCTGCATAACCCTGTGTAATGTTTGTTTATAAATGAAATATATTGTATCAAAGTGAACATGATTTAGTTACTTTCCACATCAGTTGTTTTAGTAGAACATATTGTTTCAACAGGCTGACATTTTTATACAGTTATGCAAAGAAAAAAACATCTACCTTCTACAGAAGACTTGTATGCCTAATCGTTCTAGGCTTGCGCCTTCAGTTTGTCCATATTAGCCTGTCTGTAAACTTAATAGCAACTAATTTAAATTTAAAAAGTTGGGTTTAATGATCAAGAATGTATCCTTGTTAAACAAAAAGAGAGTATACAGCTCAGAGCTGAGTGTTTGTAAGCTGCTTGCAGAACACTGAAATGAAATTCTTTCGAAGCAACAAACACAGAGGCTGAAATGCACTTTCAAGTGCCAAGCTTTTGAAAAAAGGAATGTGAGAAGAATAAGCTGTTTTCCAAGGCGGCAGATACATTCAGCTTTTTCTTTCAGATTATTTGCATATTTAGCCCATGCTCAGCAGTAGCTGATGGGAACATTTTGCTTAACTTTTCAGTGTCCATGTCTCACTTGATTAATGTTGGGACATGAATGCAAAGAATTCCAAAGTGCAGAAGAGGATCTTTGTTTTGAATGGTCATTTACATGGTAATTTTACCAAATGCCTTGGATACTGGTTTTCACTCTATCTGAAGGAATTTACTTTCAGTTTGAAACAGCTCATTTTAATGCTAAATAATATCATAAATCTGAGCAGATATTGTGTGCATTTCGGGGGCCTATTACCCTTTGTAGGGCTACTGGGGACTAAACCTTGTCAAGGAATAAAACTGGAAAAAGTAGAAATAAAATGATAAAATATTTAAAATAACTATTTAGCATATATACAGTACAGATTGTCCATTCTCACTTACACTGTTAGTATTCAAACAAGACCAGTCACTTGACTTAGCCTCACATTTTCAGACATCATATGATGGTTACATGAAGGTGTTGGTGGTTGAAGGAGCATGTCCCCGCCCTTTTGCTCAGTCATCAGCTATTTCGATTTTCTGGGTTTAGGGTTTAGGTTTCATGACTTTGGCCTTTGCTTCTTTTTTGACAACTGCCGTTACTTCATGAATATGTAAAGCTTTCCTCCTTTAGAATTTTTTTTTTTCTGCCTGCTTCTTGGCCACATCTTTTCTGTTATCTGTTATTATGTCCTCTGTCAGGAGCTGGCATTGTCTGAACATGATGTTGCACTAATTGTCGCTTGTTTTCTGTGGTTCCCATGTTAGTTTTTGTATTTTGTTTCCTTTGTTCAAATTTTCATGCTTCAATGAGAAGCTCTGTCCTCACAGATAAAGGTCCCTGCTATGGTGTGTGCATTACAGCTTTACACTATTTAGTGAGATGTCACGAGCATCATTCATATAAAGACACTTGCAGTGTAGTGGTACTTTGTACAGATCAACCAAGGTAAGTCAAAAACTTGTTTTAAAAGGAAAATGTAAACAAATCAGTTATTATAAAAGAATAATCCAGCATCTAAAAAAACAAATGAAGGTTTTGATTTGGTTTGCACCTGATTTGTTAGCTTCTTTTCCCTTATACTTTCAGGACTACATTAGACTGCTTTATAAATAAGGACTGCTATTTCAATACAGCCCTTTTTAGCATGTTGATAAGACAGACAGATGGATAGATAGAACTTTGTCCCCAGGGGAAAGTTTGGCTTTTTACAGAAGCTCTTTAAATAAATAAACATACACACATTAATCTGAACACACACCAGAATGACTATAAAGTAAGACAGTTACAAAGGAAGAAAAGAAAAGTTCTGACTTGGCTGTCAGAGTCACAGTCACCGTGAGGCTTTATTCAGACGTATAGCTGGTGTTATAAAGGAGTCCCACTAGCGTTTCTTGACACACTTCTGTTGAATAATCCATTGGCTGAAAATACTCAGTGTTAGTTTGCCAGAGGGAGGATGTGCAGGTTTGCTCACAATGGCACTCAGTTTTGTTTCATGAAATAAAAGAAATGATTCATGTTTATTTTATTCTACACCACTCAGTTTAATGACAACAATCTGTAGTACTAATCTTTTGGCTGCTACCTTTGTTAAATTGTGGTTCTTTACTAATGATTTGGAAGTAAGCGATATTCAGTGAGGCCAATCCTTACACTTTAACTATTTGTTGGTTTTTCAAGTACGTTTGGTGTTTCTTAGCAAACCCTACCCCTAAATAGAAGTGGACTCTAAAGGCAGAAGAGATGGTGAAACATGAATGGACAGGGCTGGCACTGTCAAAAAAACAAAGATATTTCACTGGATCATATTAAGAAGAAGAGAGAATGTACAAGGTGATGAGGTCTTTGAGAAGTGCAAAAAGAGACCCATGTGGTATTTTAAACAATGGTAATAACTGTTAAATTTTAGCACACCTTCTATTTTCTCCATCAGCTATTAATGTCCAGATACTTTAATTATTATTACTGTATCTAGTGTGACCACTATGGGTCACTTGATAATTAAAGACTTGAGGTGCTTCTGTAGTGTTGGGCCATTGGTACCTCAGCATTACAGGCAAATGGTGCACTGCCCCCCATCTCCCAGAAGATGATGCTGTTACGCAACAATTAAACAAGTAATAAATAATTTATATAATATCACAATTATCAGTAAATTAATGCATTAAAATGTTTATGGCAAACTCATCTTAGTCATCATAATCATTTTTTTTTCAATTTTCCATGATACACTCAATGCATTTCTTGAAACATATTTTGGTTTGGAGCATGTAAAATTTTCTTTGTATCTGGTGCCACTAGTTTGTTTCTGGGTTTTAAGGCAGGCCCTTCAACCCTGCAGTGTTCCAGGCATACCTTTGCTATGTTGTTATGGATTAACATGTATTCATGTTTTATTGTCATTTTTGCACAATATTCTTTCATATATTTGTTGTGGTATGTGTCATTTTGTTTGATCCCTTTAAATAAGCTTTTATTTCTTGGTCTTTGTGGGTGGAGCCCTAGGAGGCAGGGCCACCATGACATAACAACTCTAAGGCCTCCCCTCTGATATCAGGCTCCAGATATCATTAGTTTTTGGTACAATTTTCACAGTAATACTGATTTTGTTGGGTTTTCTGGTATGTGTTACCCGCTTGCTCTGTTTAAGAATTCTGATTTTCTGGACAGTTTTGTAAATTTCCTTTAGGGCAATCTTGTTGCCTTTTTCTTCCTCCTCATTTTATCATTTTGAACATATGTGCTGTTTTTGTTAATAAAATTCTCATTGTGTGCCACTTTTTATGCAAATGAAAGGTTTATGCTGACTCCTCCTCTTGGGGAGATTTTGTGTTATTTTTGGGACATTTTAGTTTATTTTTAAGACATAATGCTCTTTTTGTCCTGGCAAAGCCTGAGGCTAGCCAGTGAAGTTGGGATTAAGCCCCTTAGTGTGAGGCCTTTTCCAGATAAGCAAGGCCTGTTCAGTTAAGTCTTTTTGAGGCCTTACACCCCTTTCTCCATGTGGAAGACTCAATTTCATAACATATACTTATACAACCTATAATTTTCAGTTATGTCTTGGAGCTTAAAGATTGTATAGCCTTTTAAAGCAACATGTTGCTTGAAGTTTTCTTATGGAATTTAACTTGTACATCATGTTGTTTTGGAGTAGGTATCACCATTATCATAAATTTTTTTGGGAATCAGCAACAAACTACCCAGACATGCAGTTGAAGCAGGAATGCTGACAACCTTTAAGAAGTATCTGGATAAGGTATTGGGACAATTCAGCTATTAGCTATACAAATGAGCTTGATGGACTAAATAGTCTTATGTTGAGATTTTATTATTGTCCTTTGGTGGTTGTACTATATGACATGGTGTTCATAGATCTTCATTTTGTGTATTTTTAAGGATGACATTTTATTACCACTAGTGCTAGTAGCGTAATACATTGTGAACTGTAATATCTGTCAATTTCTCCCTCACGCAAGGTTTACTGAGGGCCTTCTCCTTCATTAGCCCTCTTCCAACACTGCTGCCCCAAACATTTTAGGTTCCTTCTGTGCAACACCTTTTTTCTGCTGTGTGCCCTGCCTGCACATGCACACTGCTGACTCAACCTCACACTGCATACTTTGTGTCAGAAACAGCACAATTCACTCTCACTTTCCCCAACACCATGAGCTGATCCAATCAAGGATCCTTCTTTGGATTGCAGATGACTACACACCCAGGCCAATGTATTAACGCAAATGAGTGGGTCTCATAAATTCTGCTCTTCAAGCCCTTAATCATCTCTCTCTGTCTCTCACAGAAAAACACACACTCACACACACAGTCTGCATGGCTTATCAGGATGGATCGTTTTCATCTTTCTCCCAGGTCTATGTGTTCCAACCAGAATACCTAAAATGCAACTGTGAATAGAAAAATAGGCACTGCCCTTATTTTCTTTGGCATTGCTAAATATGTATAGACTACAAATAAATACAGTCACAATATCCCCTAACAATACTTGTGTAATATTAATATCATATCCCCCCATAAGCCAAAATAATATTCTTGATTCAACTCATTTCTCTAAGGAACGAACAGTGAGCCACTTTCAATATGCAAAATCTTTTTTTACTCATTTGCTAGCAAGGATAGTGACCATAACTTAACATTTCCAACTTTGGTGAAAAAAACCTATGCACCAGTTATTAACTAAATGTTCCTGCTTATTCATACTCAAAATGTTCACTCCATGTTTTATAATCAAGTATGAGAGCTAGCCCTTGGCTATTCCTGAGTTTGGCTTATGCTCTTTGTAGCAAACTCCCTTTTGCTAAGGTTATGGCCTGGAATAAAATTTTGGGTATTCCTGCACTCCAAATCGGGGAACCTATTGCCATGGCCCAGCATCAGAAGAATGGAAAGCAAAGTGTACAAGAAAAAGAGAGACACTATATGTAACAATAATGCATTTGTCTTACTGAAGAAAAAGAATTAAATGATCAATAACTCTCAACAGATGTATTTTATGCTAACAAGAAAATTTTATGCTTATGTAAAACCTCAAAGAGACTAATGGCAGTACAGATGAACACTGCAAAGTGCAACTAAACTGAGAGAAATGGACAATAGAATAAGAAGTGTACTCTCTTTCCACATATACCTGTGGAATCTTTTGGTAGGCTTTGAAGCCCTCAGTATAAAGCATCACCTCCAGCCCTTGAGAGGACAGAAACCGGACAACAACTAACTATTTCCACTGCTTTGTTCTTTTTGTTTCAAAGCTAATGCTACTTGTAATCTGATAGAGGAGGTAAAGCCAGTGAATATATTAGTGTATGTATTTCTGGTTATTACTGTTGCTAAACAGTGGCGAATAGCTTTTGTTATATGAGCTTGTTTAAATGCAAACTCTTGGGAGCTGTCAGCTTATTGCAAGCACACAAACTCTGTCTAAAGAGGTTGAAGGACCAGTCAGCTGATTAAGAAAATCCAATGAGAAGTCCCCTCCATCCTCAAGGGACAGATCAGGTTTAATTTCTATCCAGTTTCCTGACCGAGTCTGTCAGTTACAAGCCAAGACTCACGGAAACTTTAAAGGTTCATCCTTTATACTTTATAGGAAGTAACACAGTCATTACTTGTGACTCTGCCTTTCACAGAGTCATTCACCAGATCCTCCTTGTCACCCTCAATGACCTTGGCATCACTGGAACTTCCCTGACGTTGGAACAACATCTACATGTCAACCTGGCAAAGATGGACTTTCTTGTTATCCCAGTTCATGAAGCTATTCAGCACCCCTTCTCTGTTTAGCTTGGCTCATTATTGCTCGCACCTGTCAAGAAAGTATGCAACCTTGAGGTAGTGGTTTATGACCAGTTGTCTTACAGGGACCATGATGCTGCTGCCTCTAGGCCTTGCAGATTTACTCTATACAATATCTGCAAGATCAGACTGGTATCTTACAGAATACGCAGTACAACTCCTAGTCCAGGCTTTGGTCTTGTCACGTAACAAAACACAATGTTCTAAAATGAAACCTACTACTTGTTTCTTAGACCCAGTCCCATCTAAACTAGTAAAAAGGTCAATAGATGTTCTGGCAGCACCCATTCTTAGCATTATCAATAGACATTACTGAATGGCACAGTTCCTAAGGAACTTGAAGTGTCAATTATAAGACCAATATTTAAAAAGCCAGAGCTAGACCCACACATGGCTAATAATTACAGACCCATTTCAAATTCACCATCTCTAGAAAATACTTGAAAAAGCAGCTGCTATGCAGCTTCAGTCCCACTGAGCACAAAACAGTTTATTTACGAAATCCAACTCTAGCTTCTGCAGTAATTATGCTGTTAGATTTAACTGAATGTCTTTAACACTAGCATGTCATTTAAAACAAACATTACAAAACTATCCAAAAAAAGGTTTTTATCCATCTTAAACATTTTGGAAGGTTAAGTCATTTTCTAAATATGTAGGATACTGAACAATTAATTTGTGCATTTACTTCAAACAGAATTGACTACAACAATGTGTTAGGCACTGGCTGTTCCAATTATTCTTTAAATATCTTTCAGTTAATTCAAAATGCTGCTTGCAACAATTATTACATGAACCACAAAACATGAACACATGATTCTAGCTCTCAGGTCCTTACACTAAATCCCAGTTAAGCTTAGGGCTGATTTCAAAAGCCTCCTTTTAACATATAAAGCCTTAAATGGCCAAGGCTCTGCTTACTTATCTGAACTTATCATTACTTACAAATCAGGAAGCACATTGAAATCTCAAATGTCAGGTCTACTTAAGATTCCAAGAATTAGTAAAATAACAGTGGGAGGAGGTCAAGCTTTTAGTTACAGAGCTCCTGAAACTGTGGAAAGATCTACCAGCTAATATAAGAGATACTCCTTCAGGCTCATTTTTCAATTCCAGACTGAAGACTGCTTTAGTCTAGCATACCTTGACTAGAGCTGCTGATTAGTTGTACATACTGCAGGTCTGTTTATTAGTTATTTGTACAGAAATATAAGTAATACATTATTTAAAAATTGTTAATAACCATCCTGTCATGCCACCTCGGTCATACTTGATTAAAGAAAGTCAAGACTCAAACGGGTTACTGAATGCAATGCACATTTTTTATTAATCAATTCAACTACTCAACAAATCACCCAACAGTCCCCATATGTCCTGTCCAAAAGCATCATGGGAACTGCAGTGCTTATCATCTAATTATATACAATTTATTTATATATGCTGTGTGTGTGTATATATATATATATATATATATATATATATATATATATATATATATATATACACACATCTCCCTCTTTTGAGAAATACCCTTGTAGCTTAACATACTTGCAAATATATATATATATATATATATATATATATATATATATATATATATATATATATATATATATATATATATATATATTAGTTTAGGACAAAACAAGGTCTCCTTTCTTTTGTGGAGACAAACATTTATAACATAACAACTATTCACAATATCCTACAGGGAGTTTAATTATCCTTCCCCTGGAAGTGACTTTAAACTCTTTTGAAGGTCCCTGTGCAGTGCTCCCAACACTCAGGGTAGGCAAAGAATTTTCCAGTGACATAGATGTAAAAGGTGAACCAAAGTCCTCCTGAGGTTGAGGTAGTCTACCTTCATCTTGTCTGCTGTCAGTTGCCACCACTGGTACTGATTGAAGGTGACATCTGTTACGCGCAGTACCGAACCATTACCTGTTTACACCAGAAATGATCGTCGCCCATCCATTTGGTCCATTCTGGTGTTTGCCAACCCTTTTCTCCATCCAATTTAAGAAGCACCTTTTCCCATGGTTGCAAAGCAGGGAGTGTGCGTGTTGAATGCCTTTTATCAAAAAAAAAACTTATAGTCTGCTTTAGCCTTACAGTCCTTTTCAGCTATTTCTTTAAAAGGAAAGATGTGTGGTTGAAGTTTTCCCTCTGTAACTGGGACCCTTGTATGTATTTGCCTTCCCGGCATCAACTGGGCAGGACTTGCCCCTGTAGCTGTAGTAGGGGTAGCTCTATAGTTTAAAAGAGCCAAGTAGGGGTCAGGTTGCTTCAAAATGCATTTGGCAGCTCTCTCAACTGCACCATTTGCTTGTGGAAAATGAGGGCTGCATGTAGTATGTTTGATACCCCAATCTAAACAAAACTGATCAAATTCCATGGAACTGAATTGAGTACCATTGTCTGTAAAAAGTTCCAGTGGAACTCCACATCTTGCAAACATGGTATTAAGTCTGGCTATATCCTAATACAGGGTCACGGGGTCTGCTGGAGCCAATCCCAGTCAACACAGGGCGCAAGGCAGGAACAAGCCCCGGGCAGGGTGCCAGCCCACCGCAGGGCGCACACACACACACACACACACACACACACACCAAGCACACACTAGGGACAATTTAGGATCGCCAATACACCTAACCTGCATGTCTTTGGACTGTGGGAGGAAACCAGAGCACCCGGAGGAAACCCACGCAGACACGGGGAGAACATCCAAACTCCATGCAGGGAGGACATGGAAAGCGAACCCAGGTCTCCTTACTGCAAGGCAGCAGTGCTACCATTGCGCCACGATGCCGTCTTGCACATTATTTTATGGATTATTTATTAACTTCAAGTGAAGCATTGCACTTTTGGACACTGATTTGTTTTTGGAATAAAGGACTGAAAAACTTTACACCGAACCATTACTGACTGTGTGTGTCCTCATTTGCCTGGCTCATCTTTGTGTGACAGTTCTGGGTTCAGTATGATCCTGAACTCAACTAGGGATCATGGAGCTGACCCGGACTGTCACAGGACAAGCCAAAAGTAACAAAATCTTTACTAAGCAAAATCTGATATGTAATCTTATTTGTAGTCAAAGCTCAATGCTAATTTCTTCAATACTGAAATACTAATCCACCACTCAAAACACCTCTGGTCACTGTAGTGTATCTCTGTCCATTATTTTCTCACGTGACGAATGCCAAGTGAACCTAACATCCACACATGCAGCATATAGAAAATGAAGTATACAAGGAAAAGAAACAAAAGAGATAACTCAAAATACAAATAAGCAGACAGATAAAAGAAAAAAATCAACTAGCTCAATAGGGTAGATCAATTACTTGCCCAATTTCCAAGTACTAAACATTCTAAACTTTCATCACATTGAAACTCACAACTCAGGGCTCTCTTCTGATCTGTGTCATTCGCAGGCTCAGTCTCGTCTCTCTTTAGCCACAAAGATACTTATCTAGAATTCCCTCCAGTGGCCCTTGGTGCTCTGTCTCTCTAAAGCCAACATTAGTTCTTAAAGGGTCATGTATCTAAGACAGCTGAACAGCTGTGCACTTACTTAATGAGTCAAAATTGTCGCATCTGTTCCCACTTGGAATCACACATCCCATATCAACTTGGCCGTTCCTTGGCATCCTGTTAGATCTCCTTGATGCCTGCCCATCTTTTATGAAGATAACTCTGTCCCTCGCTTAGCAACCAAAGGCACTTAGCTGCAGCCAGGAGGAATCTTGCTAAACCATCATAATCTCTAGCTTTCTACTACTAGCTCTCTCTTTGTTGTTTTGCCTGCCTGTTAGCTCCTAAGTGTCCTCCTAAGGCATTCCTGGGGCACCACACGTCATCCAGTCTACTGGCCAACAGCCCCTGCCTTTCCATGCTAAATTACAAAGCTGCTTTCATCCTGCCAATATGAGGGTTTCATACAAGATACAATATTTGAAGTATCAATGTAGCTATCTTATATTCATTTTATGTAATTTGTGATAAAGATAAATAATGTTTCTAGTAGCACTTTGTAGCGGGTGACTTAACATAGTCTTCTCTGGATTATGATTGCATGACATATATTGAGGCATTTAGGACAGTTTTGACAAGGTTGTGTGTGTTTGGGGCTAATGCTTGTAGAATCTGTTGTCACACTACAGCCTACAACTTGTGAGGCTATCAAGGTTAAGATCTGGGAAATACATATAATATATTTTGCATATAGGAGATATTTTGGAGATGGGGGAGATGGGGGGAAGACATTTGACCATCTCTGTCTTGATGGATTGCTAGGAATAATAAAAAGTATACAGGTGAATAGAAGAAACTTCTGCACAAATATACAAAGCTGTGGATTACATCTTCCCCAATGGTGGTCCAGGCTAACATCTGTGTAAGAAAAATTTTAGGGAAACATAGCATTCATTTTAAATAGCATAAAGAGTTAATAAATGTGGGAAACCAAATAAATGTCAAGTGAACAACAAAATGTACACTGAAATATAAGAATTGGTTTAGGAAAAATACTGAGGTGGTCAAGTAAATAAAGAATGTACCAGAAGAAAGGTTGATGTAATATTCAAAATGAACTGAAGGATGATTAAGCAAATGTCCTATAAACGAGAATGGACAATTGTTATATGCACAGAAAGGGTGGTGGCGCAACTCAAAGGTATAAGAAGAACCAGAATATAATATAACCAATTTTTATTTTATATAAATCATTTGGGTGTAAACCAATGAACCAACCAGAGTAAAATGTATATATTGAATGACACTGTATGTAAATTGAACAGTTTATAAAATTAACCTTTATTCCTTGTTTCTCTGATCATTCTGACCATGATGTAACAGTCTGCTTTTGAAGAATGCTTCCTCTAAGGCATTTTGCCAAGGAGTAATTAAAAGACACAATGAACATCTTTTCTCCTGCCTGATTACTGGATTGTCCTGTTAGAGGATGTGTCTTTCATTAAAAAGATGTTAAATTTCAACCACACATCAATCATAGAAACGTACAGTAAAAATACTGTACACTTAATGGACAGGCAATTCAAAATAAAGAGTTACCAGACTCTGCAGCTCTTTACATAATTCTTGAATAAAAGATAGGTGTCAAAAACATCCCATCCTGGAGACTGAAAGGTAGGCATCCCAACAACAGATTAAGATAGAATAGAATAGAGAAGAATGCCTTTTATTGTCACTATACACATGTACAATGAGATTAAAAGATGCATGAATCTTTGTTAAAAAGCGTAAATTAAAATGCCTTCTGATTGCTAGTGTTATGTTATAGGCAGAGATTCATCCCTATATCAAGATCTTTGTTTCTTTTTTATATTGAGGTTGTTTTTGAAATATTGAATTGAATATTTTGATATTAGAAAAGTGCATTATATAACTGTATATAATTCTTTCATTTATATATTTGTGAAGACGTCTTGCTCTTCATATGTTGAACCAGGATGTGTAATCTATTGATATAGCAGCTGTAGGTCCACCACCTGCACTATTTAAGGGCATAGCAGTCCCATAAAGACAGATAGATAGATAGATAGATAGATAGATAGATAGATAGATAGATAGATAGATAGATAGATAGATAGATAGATAGATAGATAGATAGATAGATAGATAGATAGATAGATAGATAGATACTTTATTAATCCCCAAGGGGAAATTCACATACTCCAGCAGCAGCATACAAATAAAAAACAATATTAAATTAAAGAATGATAAAAATGCAGGTATAACAGACAGTAACTTTGTATAATGTTAATGTTTACCCCTCCAGGTGGAATTGAAGAGTCGCATAGTGTGGGGGAGGAACGATCTCCTCAGTCTGTCAGTGGAGCAGGACAGTGATAGCAGTCTGTCGCTGAAGCTGCTCTTCTGTCTGGAGATGATACTGTTCAGTGGATGCAGTGGATTCTCCATGATTGACAGGAGCCTGCTCAGTGCCCATCGCTCTGCCACAGATGTCAAACTGTCCAGCTCCATGCCTACAATAGAGCCTGCCTTACTCACCAGTTTGTCCAGGCGTGAGGCGTCCCTCTTCTTTATGCTGCCTCCCCAGCACACCACCGCGTAGAAGAGGGTGCTCACCACAACCGTCTGATAGAACATCTGCAGCATCTTATTGCAGATGTTGAAGGATGCCAGCCTTCTAAGAAAGTATAGTCGGCTCTGTCCTTTCTTACACAGAGCATCAGTATTGGCAGTCCAGTCCAATTTATCATCCAGCTGCACTCCCAGGTATTTATAGGTCTGCACCCTCTGCACACAGCCACCTCTGATGATCACAGGGTCCATGAGGGGCCTGGGCCTCCTAAAATCCACCACCATAAAGAACTACTTTGTGGTTGTTGTTATTAACTTTTCTTTGCATCTGCCCTCTCCTTTGGATTGTTTCAATTACTTGTGAAATTTTTAGTTTATGGACATTCTGGCTGTCATTCAAAGTACTGTCCTTTGGAGTCTGGATTTAATTTTGTTAACCTTTGGCTAACTTTTTATGGGAAAACCTTTTGACATCTAGGATTTAAATTTAATTTTGCTTTTTAGATGTTAATAAGTCTTTACTTATTTTGTGGACCAGAGGTTTGTTTATTACAAATTTCCTGACTCCCTTTATGAATATTTTGAATTTAAAAGCCTTTAAAAGTATACAGTAAGCCTGCACCTTCAGTTAGGGATTAGGATGATTTATACAGCTGATAATTATGTTATCTTTGGCCTATGTGGTAGTACAGGTTTGACTTTTCTTTTTGAAGCCAATCATATTTTTGAATTTTGTGAGCAGACAAAGATCACAACAAATAAGGGGAACACAGCCCAAAATAGAGGTAAACAATGCAGTGCAGTCACTTATGTACAAAGTTTAATCTAAGGTATAACAATAAAATCTGGCCTTTTTAGGACCAGGAACATCTTAGGGGTTCATTAATAATACCCAGATCCTATTCTTCATCTTCCCTAAGCCTAAATGTGGTGTTATAAGGTGAACCAGTGTGGACCTGGGAGGTGTGAGAGAGAGAATATCCCTAGACTAGCAGGAGTAAACAAGGCCAGGTAACAAATAAAGGGTACAGACCTGAGGCAGCAAGCACATCTGTAGAAGTACCATTGTAGGAAAGTGGGCAGACTTTTTAGACATGTGCACATTGGCTCAAAGGGGATAAAGAGTTTGTTTATTTCCTTCTATCGAAATTAAACTTTGTTTATTTCAACTGCTCATACTTCCTGTTTGCCTGAATTGGTTTATAAACACCCTCTATTTTGTATATTTGCCTCTGTTAGCGTTATTTGAGATAGTACTGCCTGAAGATCAACTTCAGTCGATTATGACAAGAATATGGTGTTTGAGATCTCAATATGGTGGCTTGGATGTGCATAGTAACATGTAAATTCCCTCAGCTAAAGACAAACTTTAGATTATTACATTTTGGAGTGGATTAGCTGGAGTGGATAATGGGAGTAGGAACAAAGGGTTGTATTAATTCTGCAGCAGCAACATTGCTAATTCTTGCCAACGTACACAGATAGCAGTAAGTACCATCTCAGTTCTATAGTTGTCATTCAATAGTTTCTTGTGGAATCATTGAAGAGATTGACAGACATATTTTTTGTGTATATCACAGATCTTGTGAGATTTACCAATAATTATGAGTATTGTTCTGTTTAGGCATTGCCTTAGTGATGCAGACATTAAAGTAATTTTGAGAAGGCTTGATATTTTCCATCTTATGCAATCTAATGTTTGTGAGTAGTCTTGGATAAAAATATCGATTTTCCAATTGTGTTATTTTTCATTTAAGCAATTCGATATCGATTCTTAAAGTCTCAGGATTGATCTTGTGAATCTCTATCCTGCTCAATTACCATATGTAGATTTTTACTCATCTTCATTTTTGGTGTCTGATCCAGTAGATGTCGCTAATGTGCCCATTAAGACTTTCTATGGAAAAAGCATTTTGCTATTTCGTATAAAATTGTGTGCCCTCCTCAACTGAAGTCAATGTCTTTGACACTTACTGTAAATCAGATGTGTGGAATTACTACAGATTCAAACAATGCATCGGTAAAGAACACATTAAAAATGACTGGGTACCTTGTGGCAGATAAGAGTGCCACATACCAGTCACACCAGGAGCAACCTCGCTGCCTATATACAGAGCTGCTGAGGTGGCTGGCTGGCTGTTATTCCAAAAACCTTTTTAGGATCTCCAATGTGCTCTTCCCTTGTGTGACCGCATCAATCACAAGTTTGTGTATTGGCAAGTCCAATAAACGTTGCTTTTTATTTAATCATGTGAAAAAGGTGGAAAAGGTTTTCAATGTGCCTCACCCAGCCAAGCAAGCAGGCAATTGTTTGAATTTTCAGAGCAACCTGTGATACCAATTTGAGCATACAGTATGTGTACCAAATTTCAGGTCAATAGGTTAAACGGTTTGCGAGCTATAGGTGATTTAAAATCCTGGGCAGACAAACAAACATCCACAGTAGTGTATTATACATAAAGATGTTTAAGAGATGACACATTAAGTACTTAATGAGTAGAAATATTCTAGCGCAAACCACACTGTCCAAAAACTTGTATAAAAGATCCAATATTGCAAAAGTTAAACCATTTTAAAAATTTTTGGCGTAGTCAGCCATCTCACCTTCAAGTTTGCAAAGTCTTTTATTAGGTCCTTGAAATCTACCTTTTTTGCAAACAATGCAGTTCGCTCATTGTTGTATGTAGGTAGCTGTTGAATAAGGACAATTCACTAAATGCTCTTTCTCCTTCTGCCACTGACAGTGGAAGCGTTGAAAAGTTGTAAATAATCTCAGAGCAATGCATAACTCAATAAATATTCCCTGAAGCTGTAGGTCACATATGGCATTCAGTAGATCTAATGGCAGCAGATCCTCTAAAAAAGTAGCCACATACACTTTACGAAGATGCTGTAGTTCTCCCAGTAAGGACTCTGTAAAGTCATGTGGGTATGCAGAGATCGATTCACATGAGGAAGTTATGAGATCTTCATCCTAAAGTTTGCTTAATTTCAAAATGGGAGCAAACAACTCGCAGACATCTTCCATTGACTTAAATCATTGATGATGGTCAGAAATTATGTTATGTTATGTCAGTAAGAAAATTTTACTTAGAAGTTATGTTGTACATCCTCTTGTCGTGTTCTTGTTTGACAAAGCTATTGTGCATTCATTAGTTCTGTGGGAATATTCATGTTATTTACTACCACTGTAGTTTCTGAAAGCAGAGAAAGCCAGTTTTCACTAAGTGACTGCATTTCTTCAATTCAAGAGCCCTGATATTAGCAGCAGCAATATCCATATAATTAGACATGAACTGCAAGATTTTATTTCTCTCTTCAAAACTTTGCAGAACTTTCTCCCAGAATGTTGTCCAAAAAAGCACTTGTCCATCTGTTGATAGTTTCCCAAATGCCATGACCTTCCCCATTGTAGTGAGAATGTTTGGAGGTCTTTGAGCAATAGGCCGAACAGCAGCTATTCTTGCACTCCAC
The DNA here is from genome assembly GCF_900747795.2 of Erpetoichthys calabaricus. Lineage (NCBI taxonomy): Eukaryota > Metazoa > Chordata > Cladistia > Polypteriformes > Polypteridae > Erpetoichthys > Erpetoichthys calabaricus. The sequence goes on along the minus strand of NC_041398.2, from coordinate 141,342,805 downwards.
CTGGGGCCTCATGTATAAACGGTGCGTACGCACAGAAATGTTTCGTACGAACGTTTCCACTCTCAAATCGCGATGTATAAAACCTAAACTTGGCATAAAGCCACGCACATTTCCACGGTAACTCATACCTTGGCGTACGCAATTTCTCCGCTCGGTTTTGCAGACTGCCGGCACCCAGTGTCAAAACAGTGCTACTGTTCCTGTGTGGTCACCCTTTCTTTCTTATCTCCACATTCCTGACGCGGCTTTATAAATACACTGAAACTAACTGCATATTGTTTATTAATGTAATGCATCTGATTGTAATTAACCAGCAGCAATATAATGGTCCACGGAATAGCCATAGTATTCCAAATACCATAACTGCATCTTCTTCTTCTTTCAGCTGCTCCCGTTAAGGGTTGCCTCAGCAGATCATCTTTTTCCATATTACTCTCACTGCACCACTCGGAGTATTTATATCACTGTATCTGAGTGGGGAAGCACAGCAGCAGCTGATCGGAAAGAGAAATATCAGTATACAGCATGAAGCAGACGCTGCCTGAGCCACGGCAAAACGCTTTAGAGACTTCCCAGTACGGACTTCGCGGTTTAGAAAAGGTTTCATCCCAAGAACTCTAAACGCACTCAATCAGTCCATCAAGTGCTCCTTGTAGAACTGTTTACTTATAAGTACAATCACCTTACTGTAAACTTGCACTACAGTTATAATATTGCACAACCTTTGCCACTTTATAAAGCGCGTATGATGACCATCAAAAAAAACTACGTGATTAAAGTGGAAATTTCGAGATTTTTCTTTTTTTCTCACTGTGTGCCTATTTTTTTTGTCTGTACCCTAATAAGCTTTCATATGACACTCAGACGGTGGGCTACAACTTGCCTTTTCACGGCGACTTTGATATGTGATTTCTTTTTTATTTCGGGCACTGTGCGACTTTGTGAACTTGAGCTTTCGAGTTTCTCCGACACTATGTCACTCGATCAACTTCCTTTTGTTGATTATACCACTGTTTAAACCAACAAATAGTACGTTTTTCACTAGGACAAATATAGCTTCAGGATATTTATCCCGGATTCTGGCTCGTATTCCTATAATTCTGCCAGACATATCATTTCCCTCACCTCTACAACCACTGAGATTGATTCCATAGTGACTTAATTTTGATATTATCATTTCCGCAATTTCTTCCCGTCTTCTTAAAGAAATCAAAAAAACTCAAGGACCCTCTCTCTCTAATGAGCTGGTATTATCTTTCCTTTCTAAATATCTTTTCCTTTTCTTAATGGTTATGAAGTAGTATATCATATTGAGATAGGCTTTCAAGAGCTCCTAGAAAATTTCCATTTTTAACATCATCAATTTTTTGTGTGCCTCCCCTAAATGCAAACTTTATTGATGCTAAATATAAAGTTACACTCAGAAGTCTTTGTAGCCAATTGGTAAACTTTCAGCTTCTCTTGCTAAATACTTTTCCATTTCAGCATTGATACCTTGTCCACCTATAAACTTCTGAAGGGTTCTCCAACTCCAGTAGTGTTTCCTGTGCTGAGTCAATTGTTCATGACCTGGCAATCACATGTACAGCATATGCCACTTATTTTTCATAGGATCAAAGCCTTCTTTTCTGCAGAGACTAGGGGGCTTTGCCCCCTGCTCGCTTCGCTCACCAACCCCTGGTGTTGGGTAACCCGAAATACATTGATGTATGTATGAGATATATTGGAGTGTAAAGGTGTAAATGACGAACAAAGGAAGTAAAGAACCCATAGCATGGCACATTAGAAAGATTTATTGGAATATTTCTTTATACACAACATTTGTAGTAAAGATGGTGTGTTGTCCTTGAATGAGTTTTCCTTGGTATGGAGTATCTACAACTTTAACTTTAATGTCAGATGAACGCCGAACTCTTGAGAAGGCTAGAAAAAGTTGCCCATGTCCAAGTACAGGCTCAGAGAGGTATATGCCAACTCTGTCCATGGTTTGTCCTTGGGATTTGTTGATTGTCATGGCAAATGCAGGGTTAATGGGAAATTGACGTCGTTTAAGTGTAAAAGGTAATTCCAGGTCAGAACTTGTAAGGTCAACTGTAGGAATCAAGACAGTATTGTTAGAATGTGATCCTGTAAGTACTTTTGTAGACTTAGCTAATGGGTGACTGTTTATGACTCAGCGACGTTTCTTATTATCAGCTCTGTGTATTGCTTGTTTTCAGGAAGGGTCATTCTTTGATAAATTGTGACATCTGGATCTAACACGTAGATCTGTGCATAGTTGCGTTCGTGATATGGTTCAGGGTGCACTGTTCCAATCCGATGTAATACTTGTCCACATACGCGAAAGCAGTATGGGCCATTGCCAGCTGGTGGCCTGATATTTACCCCGGTAGATGCAAAAGCAAATGAACTATTGTAGGATCCAATGCAGTCCATAAAGTTTTTACTTTCGGGTACATTGTTAGTTGGAAGCTTCCGTAGATATTAAGGAAAGTCATCTAAAGGAGGCAGTCTAACCTGACCCTTTTGACAACAACGTGTAAACTTATTAGTTGTAGTGGCAGTTGTTTCTTCAGGGAAGTTAAGTGAATGACAATGACAGCAAATGATATTCATTAATCCTAATGAATGTTCATTAATGGTGTACTCATTACAGAATGCGTTGTCAGCTAATTGGCGGAATTGTTTAGCGGCTGTTTGTCGTTCCTTTCTTTGCCGTTTATGTATTGCCTCTGCTGTCTGAGAGTCGCATTGTAGGCACCTGCGTTCATTAATTGTATTCAGGCGGGCTGGTTTCTGTATGTCTGTCAGTTGAGATGTTTCGTTTTGGAGCCGTTGGATGCGTTGTTTGAGAAGCGCGTTGTAGGTACTTTGGTTTTGGAGCCGAGACAGTTTTCCTTCCGTGGTTTCAGACGCGCGTTGTAGGTGCCCACGTTTAATGATGTTATCCATGCGGGCTCGTTTCTGTAGCTCCCTTAGTTGAGCTGGATCGTTTTGGAGCCGTGACCGTGACTCCATTATTTATCCATTGTCTACTGTTAGTAATATGTATAATTGCACTTACTGTTAATACGGAGCGTTTTCTGTGGTTGTACTGTTAATAATGCATCACTGTAATGTGATTCACATATGCTATATGGTTTGGACGTGTGAGGATGCCGAACGTTTAATACGGAGAGTTCGTTTATTCTTATTACCTGGACCATGCTGTGTAGTGTGGACGTTTAGTTCAGAAGCGCGTTGTAGGCGCCTGCGCCTTTCGTAGTTTCTCGCGCCTTCCGTACTATCTTTGTGGACCTTTGTGGGCTCCATAGTGTCTTCCGTTTGACTCTGGGGTGCAGTGCAGAATCCTCTTTTCTGTGTGGCGTTAGTTGAGCTATTTCATTTTTGAGCCGTGACTCCTTCGTTAGTTGAGCTCTTTCGTTTTTGAGCCGTGACTCCTTCGTTCGTGGTGGATCAGACTTCGCTTGCGGTTTATGAGACACGCGCTGTAGGCGCCTGCGCACTATGTCTCCTCCATCCATCGCCGTGTACCTGGGTCCGTGCCTTCCAGTTTACCATTCTCGGTTAGTAATATGGATAACTTGTACCGTTGATGCTGTAGTCAGTGGAATATTCAAAGCAACTTATGCAATATAAAGCTTGTTTGCTATTGCTCCATCTAAGCCAGTCTCATACATTTTTTCAATGTCCATGTGATGATTTTGCATACAGAAGAAATTCACTTTAGTGAAACACTGTGCCATTTTCTTGAACTCCTCTTCTTTCATTAATCTTGAACACACAATAATTTCTTTCTTTGTCCTTAAGGACTTCTGACCACAATGCTGGGTCCTTCCAGTTGACATCTTCTAAATAGTTAACACTTTCAGAGGATTCACTTGGAACAGTAAAGGGGACATTCTCAATGGATATGCTGCATGATGGTTCTTCAGTCTCTGAAAGTTCAGAGGCAAAGTGTTCCAACATGGAGAGTGGAACAATAATTTCAAAGCAGCAGCACTTGGCCTTGCACTAGATGGTGTGTCTTCTTCACTCACTTCAAAGTTTCATTTGTGGAAGTGGAGCAAGAAGGCAATCTTTCTTCATTTAGCTGTGGAAAGACTTGCAGAACTGCTTCAGAAGCTTAATAAATTTCAACACCTTATTGGCTGCTTTTTGGTTTAAAGTATTTCAAGATGTTTTTTTTCTTTTTTAAGCTTTTCTCCTCTTGCTCTTGCTCTTTTCTTTCCTTACATTTTTGAAAACCAGACATAAGAGGATACATTATTGTTTCATATAGCAACAGCAAAAAATAAAAATATGAATTGTTTTCATGCTGAAATTATGAAAACAGTGATCTATGTGACTGATAGACTACTAAATTGTTTTCAGAATGAAATAAACCATATTGGAACCCAAAAGTAGAAAAAGGTACAAATGTAAACATAAACTACAATCAATAGGGTTGAGATCCTAAAAATGCAATGAAATAGCACACTAAAATACTTTTATACCGAGTGAAATTAAGAAGCAAAACTGTACTCGAATGCAAAAGCAGAAAAACAAAGTGCAAATGTAAAAGAAAATTTCAAACTAGAGCTGAGAATCTAAAAGTGCAACGAAATAGTATAACACAAATCTTATGATATCACTGAAATACAATAACCAACACAATATCGATACTCAGTAACCAAAGATTTTGAAATCAGTTTATCAAAAATAAAATATGCACAGTGAACTGCTGGCTGCCTGCCTTCAAGGAACACTTCTTCTCCCCTCAGTGATCACACTGACTGAGGGAGAGTGAGGCTGATGGGAGCACAGGAGATGGGCAGAGCATGTGAGACTGGAGCCAATTAGAGGGCAGCAGTGCTTTGACTCCCAATTGGCTCAATAGGGAGGGAGGCGGAGCGAGTCAGGAACAAGGCTGCTCACACAATCTACAAGCAGCGGTGGCCAACCCATGTACTGCCTCTTCGGGCTGCCTGACAGCAAATAAAACCTACAGGGAAGGAGAGAGGAGGAGGAACAGCTGCTGCTTACTGGAGGCGCATGATACACAAAGGGAAGGAGAGAAAGGACACAACATATAGCCAGCAGTGGCAGCTGCAAATGCCCTGGCCACTGGGACGAGGCTCCACCACTCCAACATGATAGCAAAGGATGTCCAGGCCCCCGGCAAGCGATATTTTTATGAGGCCCAATATAGGAGTACCTCCTGTTCCCCCCAATGGTGGCCCTGTTCCTGTCATGTCCATTTCATGATCCTTATATTATTTCTCTCATCTCATTTTTCTGCAGGCATAACAATTGTAGCTTTCCTGGCCATGCAAATACGGTATAGCAGTGATGGCATTGTGCAACAGACAAGGAAATTATAATTGTCTAGTCTAAAGAAATTCTTCAGTTCACTGGGTTTGAGTACTTATGTGTTAGGTTGACAGCAAGGCTGATCTGCAACTAGTGCAGCGAAAGTGTGCTGAGCTCGTAAGTCAGAGGTTTACCACAGGAAAACCATCTCTCTGTTATAAAAAAAAAATCCTGGGAGGGAGACGAGACGTGATCTTCTTGGAAGACAATTTGACGTCCCGCAAGAGACACTTTAACGTCACGCGAAGACAATTTGACATCCCACGAGAGACACTTTAACGTCACGCGAGACAAGGTAGTGAGACAACATTTAAAACAAGTTCACGGACATCTAACCAAGCAGTTGTTGGAATGCTTTTGGCAGACAGACATCATGTGCTCCCATCTCTTAAAACAATGACAAACGACAAGCAGAACACGTAGCTTGCCAGCAGCAGCAGCAGGAAACCAGCAGATGTTCCGACCACTTCTCCTTAGCATGCGTTCAGCCACCCCCCCTGTACAGGCTTTGAAATGATCGACGCAAAGCGCGACAAGCAGAAAACGCAGCTCTCCAGCAGCAACAAGCCAGCAGATGATCCGACTGCAACTCCTTAACGTGCATTCAGCACCTCCTTCACAACGCCAGCGGCAGAGACACGAAGTGGCAAAAGGACAGCTGCTGTAAAGGCTTTTAAATGATCGACGTGCAGCGCGACAAAAAGAACACGCAGCCCAGCAGCAGAAAGACAGCAGACAATCCAACGGCATCTCCTTACCATGTACAGTAATCCCTCTCCATCGCGGGGATTGCGTTCCAGAGCCACCCGCGAAATAAGAAAATCCGCGAAGTAGAAACCATATATGGTTTATATGGTTATTTTTATATTGTCATGCTTGGGTCACAGATTTGCACAGAAACACAGGAGGTTGTAGAGAGACAGGAACATTATTCAAACACTGCAAACAAACATTTGTCTCTTTTTCAAAAGTTTAAACTGTGCTCCATGACAAGACAGAGATGACAGTTCCGTCTCACAATTAAAAGAATGCAAACATATCTTCCTCTTCAAAGGAGTGCGCATCAGGAGCAGATAATGTCAGAGAGATAGAGAAAGCAAACAAATCAATAGGGCTGTTTGGCTTTTAAGTATGCGAAGCACCGCGGCACAAAGCTGTTGAAGGCGGCAGCTCACACCTCCTCCGTCAGGAGCAGAGAAAGAGAGAGAGATAGAGAGAGACAGAGAAAAACAAACAATTGAAAATCAATACGTGCCCTTTGAGCTTTTAAGTATACGAAGCACCGTGCAGCATGTCGCTTCAGGAAGCAGCTGCACAGAAGGTAGCAACGTGAAGATAATCTTTCAGCATTTTTAGACGACCGTCCGTATCGTCTAGGTGTGCGAACAGCCCCACTGCTCAATCCCCCTACGTCAGGATCAGAGAAAGTCAGCGCAAGAGAGAGAGAGAAAGAAAAGTAAGTTGGGTAGCTTCTCAGCCATCTGCCAATAGCGTCCCTTGTATGAAATCAACTGGGCAAACCAACTGAGGAAGCATGTACCAGAAATTAAAAGACCCATTGTCCGCAGAAATCCACGAACCAGCAAAAAATCCGCGATATATATTTAAATATGCTTACATATAAAATCCGCGATGGAGTGAAGCCGCGAAAGGCGAAGCGCGATATAGCGAGGGATTACTGTATTCAGCCACCCCCCCCCTTCACAAAACGAGCAGCGTTATATGTCCTGCAAGAAAGAGATTTAACCAGGCCCAAGGCCAGAAATTAGGGACAAGTATTGTTTTAACAAATGTTTTAAAGTAAAAGTGAAAATAATGCATATATAACAATTCCCATGAAAATAACAATCTCTTTAAATTGTATATGTCCTGTAAACCAAACCCGGGGGCGGGCGAGATAAGCAAGCAGGGGGCTGAGCCCCCTAGTTTTTTGATATTTTTCAAAAATGTCATAGAAACCTGGAACAAACTACTGAGTCATGTAATGGAAATGGAAAACCTGACAACTTTTAAAAAGAATAGAAATAGCCTTAAGGACAAAATACTAGTGGCATAAAATAGTTTTTTTAATGAAACACATTAACATGACAACCAACTTTTACTAACATAATTTAATCATCTTTGTCAAAAAATATATGGCTTAGTTAAAAAAATCTTCCAAAAGACAATATTAATTTACTAGCTGTGCTACCCATCTAAAATTGGTTGAAATCTATCCATCCATCCATTATCCATCCCGCTATATAATAATAATAATAATTTTTTGCATTTATATAGCGCTTTTCTCACTACTCAAAGCGCTTAGCAATTGCAGGTTAAGGGCCTTGTTTAAGGGCCCAACAGAGCAGAGTCCCTTTTGGCATTTACGGGATTCGAACCGGCAACCTTCCGATTGCCAGTGCAGATCCCTAGCCTCAGAGCCACCACTCCGCCTTATATCCTAACTACAGGGACATGGGGGTCTGCTGGAGCCAATCCCAGCCAACACAGGGCACAAGGCAGGAAACAAATCCCGGGTAGGGCACCAGCCCACCGCAGAAATCTAAATAATCAATTTAGACTTCAGTGTTAATATTGCCGTACACCACCTACTGGAATGTATTTTGTAATGCATGTAGTAATAAAATGTATTACATTTGTCATTCCAACAGATGGAACATCGCAAGCATTCATAGTAATAAAATGCATTACTGTTCTCTGTTATATACCATTTGTTATGGGATTTCATAAAAGCAGTGCTAATGTTTGTGATATGTTGTATGTTGGAATGGCAGAGACACAGCAACCAAACAGAAACACAGGCACTTGTTCTTTTATTAGGGTGAATTCATCTTCTGATTCTATCCCACTTGAAATAGGAGCAAAGAATGAGCCAACCCAGTTGCCACAAATTCCATTCACTCACACACCCGCTCTATTAAAATGGGTCAGTTTTTCCATTTTTCTGCTAATACTAACATCCTGTGGAAACCCGGACTAACAATCAGAATAAGAATACATTCCTGGTTCCAGGTATTTTTCCATCATAAACTAGAACTCTGAAGATGGTGGTAACTTGAAAACCAATTACCTGTACATCAAAAGCAACAAATATTTACATACTCACATACATGAAAGGTAAAGTTAAGATTATGTTGTTCTTTTGGATTTTTATACTCTTATTTTAGATTTTCTCTGCAATGTATTTTATTGAGCAGTACTGTATGTCAATTTTTCCCAACTTCTAATCCATCCATTTTCCAACCCGCTGAATCCGAACACAGGGTCACGGGGGTCTGCTGGAGCCAATCCCAGCCAACACAGGGCACAAGGCAGGAAACAATCCTGGGCAGGGTGCCAACCCACCGCAGCCCAACTTCTAATATTTACCTAAATGCCGTTCTTCATATCATATCAAGCAACACTGGCAATAACTTTTTGAATATTATTTATGTTCCAATACACTTTCTTTTACAAAAAAAAAAAAATGTTTAGTTGCAGGAGCTTTCAGAAAACACGTAGTGAAAACCATAAATAGAACTTCACCTGCTTTCTAGTACTGGATGCATGACTTAAATTGCGTGTCTTAGGGAAGAGTAGTCCCTGGATAAAGAAAAAAATCCAAGAGCAGGAAACGTAAGTGGCTTGTGTGTATAGTTCATCACTGTCATTTTTAATTTTGTCAAAAATATTTTCAAGCATACTGAAGTTTAGGATTCAAAGGTGTTCTCCTGCTACCTGATCAACCTTGTAATTTGAAAGAAAAATACAGCATCTCAGAGACCTTGTAGGTCCTACTGTGCTGTATAGATTTTTGATTGTTTTGTTTTATGCTTTGAATATTGCTCACACTTGCACAGGTCAGTAACAAGTTGTACTAAGAATACAAAAAATAGAAAACAATAAATCTAGTACAGATCCTCTAGGGTGTTCAGTCGGACCAGCTTTTTTGCTTTGCCATTCATGCAACTACAAAATACAAACAAAAATCTTTCTTTCTTGCTACTAAAATGCTTTTGCTTTCATACTCTTAGCTCTTGGTAAAATTATATACCAGTAACATAAGTAAATCTTATGACTGCAGTAACAATTCAATCCCTCCATGCAACACTAATATCATCAGCAAGTTCATCAGTCCTGTAAGTGTTGTTTATTTGATAGGGAGAAGACAACAATGTCATCAACAAACATGAAGCACAAGTTTCCAATCAACTCCCACAGTACTTGTTCCATAAAACAATGCTCTTGCATTCCTTAAACCAAATGCCATTACCCTAAACTGGAACAAGCCCTCATTTTACTGACAAAATGACAGAGCAATAATGAAAATGACCATGAGATTAATACTAAAGGAGACCAAACAAAAATCAGACAGAACACTGGCAAACTGGGAAGACAAAAACATTATTATAACCTGCCCCAAAATCTAATACGCAACACAAATGTCAAAGTCCAGTATACACAGCAAAACATTCAAGCCCTGGATAGCAAAACTATAGAAAGCATACAGGATTTATATTTGATTTTGTATTTGTAAGCTACAGCCAAGAATCAAATGGTAGAAGTTGAAAAAGGAAGACTGCAAGGTTGAGTTTAGGGCGGAGGTAAGAATGAAGGAGGGAGGGTGGCAATGAAGAGTTACCAGACAGATGGGCAACTACATCTGGACAGAGGAAGAGGAAAAGGAAACCTGGTGGTGGAATGGGGAAGTACAGGGGAGTATACAGAAGAAGAGTGGGATAGTCAGAGAGATGCAGAAAGTAGTCTAGAATACAAGGAGATAAGGTGAAGAGAGACGTGGCAAAGGCTAAAGAAAAGGCGTATGATGAGTTGTATGAGAGGTTGGGCACTAAGGGGGGAGAAAATAATTTCTACTGATTAACTAGACAGAGGGACTGAGCTGGGAAACATGAGCAGCAGGTTAGGGTGATAAAGGATAAAGATGGAAATATAGTCACAAGTGAGGAGGTTGTGTTCAGAAGATGGAAAGAGTACTTCGAGAGGCTGATGAATGAAGAGAATGAGAGAAAGAGAAGATAGGATGATGTGGAGATAGTGAACCAGGAAGCGCAACGGATTAGCAAGGAGGAAGTAAGGACAGCAATGAAAAGGACAAAGAATGGAAAGGTCGTTGGTCCAGATGACATATGTGTGGAAGCATGGAGGTGTTTAGGAGAGATGGCAGTGGAGTTTTTAACCAAATTGTTTAATGGAATCTTGGAAAGTAAGAGGATGCCTGAGGAATGGAGAAGTGTACTGGTACCAATTTTTAAGAAGAAGGGGGATGTGCAGAGCTGTAGTAACTACAGGGGGATAAAACTGATGAGCCACAGCATAAAGTTATGGGAAAGAGTAGTGGAAGCTAGGTTAAGAAGAGAAGTGATGATTAGTGAGCAGCAGTATGGTACAGAGAAGTATAGAGAAAGCCAGAAATAGTTGCATTGTGTCTTTGTGGACCTAGAGAAAGCATATGACAGGGTGCATCGAGAGGAGTTGTGGTATTTTATGAGGAAGTCGGGAGTGGCAGAGAAGTATGTAAGAGATGTACGATGTACGAGGGAAGTGTGACACTGGTGAGGTCTGCCATAGGAGTGACAGATGAATTTAATGTGGAGGTGGGATTACATCAGGGATCGGCTCTGAGCCCTTTCTTATTTGCAATGGTGATGGACAGGTTGACAGATGAGATTAGACAGGAGTCCCCTTCGACTATGATGTTTGCTGATGACATTATGATGTGCAGCAAGAGTAGGGAGCAGGTTGAGGAGCCCCTGGAGAGGTGGAGATATGCTCTAGAGAGGAGAGGAATGAAGCTCAGTAGGAACAAGACAGAATACATGTGTGTAAATGAGAGGGAGATCAGTGGAATGGTGAGGATGCAGGGAGGAGAGAGAGAGAGAGAAAGACTTTATTAATCCCAAGGGGAAATTCACATACTCCAGCAGCAGCATACTGAAACAAAAAACAATATTAAATTAAAGAGTAATAAAAATGCAGGTAAAAACAGACAATAACTTTGAATAATGTTAATGTTTGGGCCTCTTAAAATCCACCACCAGCTCCTTGGTTTTGCTGGTGTTCAGGTGTAGGTGGTTTGAGTTGCACCATTTAACAAAGTTCTTGATGAGGTTTCTATACTCCTCCTCCTGCCCACTCCTGATGCAACCCACGATAGCAGTGTCGTCAGCGAACTTTTGCACGTGGCAGGACTCCGAGCTGTATTGGAAGTCCGATGTATATAGGCTGAACAGGACCGGAGAAAGTACAGTACCCCGCGGCACTCCTGTGTTGCTGACCACAATGTCAGACCTGCAGTTCCCGAGACGCACATACTGAGGTCTGTTTGTAAGACAGTCCACGATCCATGTCACTAAGTATGAATCTATTCCCATCTCTGTCAGCTTGTCCCTAAGGAGCAGAGGTTGGATGGTGTTGAAGGCACTAGAGAAGTCTAGAAACATAATTCTTACAGCACCACTACCTCTGTCCAAGTGGGAGAGTGATCGGTGTAGCATATAGATGATGGCATCCTCTGCTCCCACTTTCTCCTGGTATGCGAACTGCAAAGGGTCAAGGGCGTGGCATACCTGTGGCCTCAGGTGGTGAAGCAGCAGCCGCTCCATGGTCTTCATCACATGTGACATCAGAGCGACAGGCCAGAAATCGTTCAGCTCACTAGGACGTGATACCTTTGGGACTGGGGTGATACAAGATGTTTTCCAAAGTCTTGGGACTCTCCCCTTTTCCAGGCTCAGGTTGAAGATGCACTGTAGAGGACTCCCCAGCTCCAGCGCACAGACCTTCACAAGTCATGGCGATACTCCATCTGGACCCGCTGCTTTGCTGGCACGAAGTCTCCTCAGTTCTCTGCTCACCTGCGCTGCTGTAATTGTGGGTGGGGATGTCTCTCCTATGCTGGTATCAGTAGAAGGATGGGTGGAGGGTGTAGTACTCCGAGGTGAGAGTGGGTTAGGGTGGTCAAACCTGTTAAAGAAGTTGTTCATTTGGTTTGCTCTCTTCACGTCTCTCTCGATGGTGGCACCCCGCTTCGAGCTGCAGCCAGTGATGATCTTCATCCCATCCCACACTTCCTTCATGCTGTTATTCCGCAACTTCCGCTCCAGCTTTCTCCTGTACTGCTCCTTGGCCACCCTGAGCTGGACTCTGAGTTCCTTCTGCATGTGCTTGAGCTCATGCTGATCACTGCGTTTAAAAGCCCTTTTCTTCTGGTTCAAAAGGCCCTTGATGTCACTTGTAATCCATGGCTTGTTGTTAGCATAGCTGCATACTGTTCTTACTGGAACTACGATGTCCATACAGAAGTTGATGTAGTCAGTAGTGCAGTCAACGACCTCCTCAATGTTCTCACTATGTGATCCCTGCAGGATATCCCAGTCCATAGTTCCAAAGCAGTCCCTCAGAGCCTGCTCTGCCTCAGGGGACCACTTCCTGAATAAGCGTGTGGTTGTAGGTAGCTCCCTCACTCTTGGTTTGTAGTGAGGCTGAAGCAGAACCAGGTTATGATCTGCTTTCACAAGCACAGGCATCGGGGTGGCGCTGTATGCGTCTTTAACGTTTGCATACAGTAAGTCAGTAGTCTTATTTCCCCGGGTGTTACAGTCCACATACTGGGAGAAGGCAGGTAATGTTTTGTCCAGCGTCACATGGTTAAAATCTCCAGCGATTAGCACAAGCGCCTCAGGATGCTGCGTTTGTAACTTAGCAACAGCAGAATGGATGATGTCACTCGCTATCTCCACGTCCGCCCGAGGAGGGATGTAAATAATAACAACAATGATGTGTCCAAACTCTCTGGGCAAGTAATAGGGACGCAGACTTACAGCCAACAGTTCAATGTCCCTGCAGCAAGTGGAGATTTTGACGTTTACATGTCCAGAGTTACACCACCTTGTATTGACATAGAGAGCTAGACCTCCTCCTTTGTGCTTCCCGCAGGTACTTACGTCTCTGTCCGCTCTAACTGTGCTAAACCCAGGTAGTTCCACATTAGCATCTGGGATGGTGGTAGTTAAACACGTTTCGCAAAAGCATAACAAACTGCATTCTCTGTAGGTTCTGACATTTTTCACCAGCGCAGCCAGTTCGTCGATCTTATTTGATATTGAGTTCACATTTCCCAGGATCACAGAAGGCACCGAAGGCTTAAAACGCCACTTTCTCACAAGCCACTTCATTTTTAGCTTAGTGCTGGCTCTGCTGCCACGATACTGCCTTCTTACCTCGTGGGGTAAATAGGGAACCACACCGACATTGGCATTTGTTCTCAGCTCTTGAAGTTGACTACTTGAATAGACAAGTCTCGGCGTGTAAAAATCCATGTCCACGTTGTAAAAGTAAAGGTGTCCAGGGAACGAATCCACATAAAAGAAAGTGATAGGAGTGATCAATAAAAAATAATAAAAAAAGACAGAAATAAAAGGTAGAAAAATAAAATCGTACATGGAGCTGCTGAAAAGGCTGCCACTCTCGGCGGCGCCTGAGTCATAGATGGCAAAGGTGGATGAGTTTAAATACTTAGGATCAACAGAGTAACTGGGATTGTGGAAGAGAGGTGAAAAAGACACTGCAGGCAGGGTGGAATGGGTGGAGAAGAGTGTCAGGAGTAATTTGTCACAGATGGGTTTCAGCAAGAGTGAAAGGGAAGATCTACAGGACGGTAGTGAGACAAGCTTTCTTATATGGGTTGGAGATGGAGGCACTGAACAGAAAGCAGGAGACAGAGCTGGAGGTGTCAGAGATAAAGATGCTAAGATTTGCATTGGGTGTGACGAGGATGGACAGGATTAGAAATAAGTGCATTAGAGAGTCAGCTCAGGTTGGATGGTTGGATGGTGTAAGAATAGCGCTATATAGCACCCGACCTGACACAGATTGGACACAAGAGGCACGTATAAAATTAAATAAACTTTTATTTTTCTTCAGCTGGTCTTCCCCGTGAACCCCCCAGCCACAACACAGTCCCACAAGCACTTAATATACACAGCACACTCTCTTCTTCGTCCTCTTCCCACCCGACTCTGGCCACTGAGTGGTGGTTGCTGGCTCCTTTTATGGTTCACCCAAAAGTTCTCCAGGTGCTTGATCCCTGACTTCTGGCTGCACTTCCAGGTGTGATGAACAGGTTGCCCATACGGGCTCAGGAGTCCCAAAGACAGCGCCCCCTGGCGGTGCCTGCGGGACCCAAAGGGCTGCACCCAACTCCAATTCCCAGGATGCCCTGCGGGAACCCGAGGCACTGTTCCACCCCAGGGAGGCGCCCATCTAGCGTCCAGGGGGAGGTATTGCAGTGTCCATGGCTGCTCCCACTGAATATATTGTGCAGGGGCGTCTCGGCTGGGTAAGGACACCAACCGCCTGTCACAATGGTTGGGAGACAAAGCTAGAGGAGCGAGATTGCGTTGGTTTGCACATGTGCAGAGGAGAGATGCTGGCTATACTGAGAAAAGGATGTTAAAGAGAGTTTCCAGTCAAGAGGAAAAGAGGAAGGCCTAAGAGAAGGTTTATGGATGTGGCGAGAGAGGACATGCAGGTGATGGGTGTAACAGAGCAAGATGCAGAAGGCAGGAAGATATGGAAAAAGATGTTCCGCTGTGGCAACTCCTCACGGGAGCAGCCGAAGAAAGAAGAACACCCCCTTCATAAAGTTTCAATAAGTTAAAAAACCTCAAGTTTAGAAACAAGACAAAAACAAAAACAAGCACAAAAACTCCACGAATGTATAAGCTTTAGACACATATACATGAGTTTGTGTCTTGAACACATTTATCAGTCCTATGCCAAGTACTGTAAATACACTGATGTTACAACCAACTGTTGTACTGAGGATCGTCTTCCCAAAACAAGAGTAATATTAACAATCCTACTGATTCTTAAAAGAATCCATGTTTCAGTGCATTTGGCAAGTCAGAATTTTCCCTGCAGTCCTCAGCAGCATGCTTCTGTTGGATTCCAGGTCTTGCCATATTTCCACTCACCTAAGCAGAGAATGAATCCCTAAGTACAACTACTGAATATTTCCCTTGGATTCAGTAGGTAATTCCTCATAGGCTCGCTCACCTATCTATTTTTCTCTTTTTAATCACTTCCAGTTCCTGTTTCAAAAAGAAAGGTGTTAAGGGGCTTCCCAGATTTTTAATTAAGATGATGGGGTAAGGTCTAAAACTATGCCCTAGAAATACAAAGAGAATTAGGTGGTAGGGTATTGCAACTATACACAAGCTAAGTGACAATCTGGGACAAGGACATCATTTTAACAGACAAACCAACAGCATACTATGTCGCAATGCTACTAAATAAAAGCGAAACCAAAACTCTTTTAGTAGTGTACTTGCCCAAGTCATCATATGTTTTGGAAATGATAGAATGTTCCTGTATTGCTGGCCAAGGTAAGCAGTGTAACCAGGCAGCAGCAATTTTATGGAAGATAATGACACCTATTTCTAATATTGCTTTCACATTGCATATACACATAGGTGCTTGTTTATATGTGTGTAGTTAACATCATATTCATGATCACTTTCTAGTCATCAATTCTACCCTTCTTATTCAGTTTAAGGCCATGGGGATAATGGCAAAGCCATAATGTCATTTTGGATTACAAAGTCAGTTCACCTAAAAATGTATTATCATTAACTGACCCCCACAAACTACATTTGTTCTATCCCTCATACATAAAATGGAGCTTTTAAACAGTAGTCCAAAACAAAAAGAAAATAAGGCTTACACTGACAGGAAAAGAAGTGCGAAGACATTTCACATTCTATGTGGGTCCTCCATCATTGTAAAGAAACCTAGTATAGTGTACAAGGGGCATTCAAAGTATTCATCTCTCCAATAATTGCTTGAGCAATATGGCCCCATATACTGTATATGCATGGCCAAATGATAATATCTGGAGTGTCTTTTATCTTGTCTCAGCATTAACACAAGAAGTGTAAGGAGGCTGAGTCAGTGGCTCCATGTATTTTTGAAAAAAAGACAAAAACAAAAGGGAACCTCAGGAATAAGAAAGAAGCCTGTATGAGAAGGGTACCAATTTGAACTCAAGACTACACTATGTACTTCAATTTTAAAAGGTGTCAATTAAGGTTTATTCCTGCCATTGCAAACTCATAACATGAATGTTAATTTATGAGGTGTTGTGATGTGAAATTTTGCATACAAGTTGATTCCTCACAGGTGGCGCAGTGGTAGTGCTGCTTCTTTGCAGTAAGGAGATTGTGGGTTCGCTTCCCGGTTCCTCCCTGTGTGGATAGCGCTTTGAGTACTGAGAAAAGCGCTATATAAATGTAATGAATTATTATTAAAGATTTTGTATGTCTTTATTTGTAATGATGGCATACAGGTTATCAATTACACCATCTGGCATAATTGGTTAGTTCTTCTAATTATTAATGAGGTGATTGGGCAGTGGATTATCAAATGATTAGGTGGTTAACCAAGTTAAATTTATGTATGGAGGTAAAACCAAAAGTTTGTGCTTTGGGTTAACTAAATCTATAGTGTAAGGCAAGGAGCTGAAACAAAAAAGGTTTGGGGCACGTCCAAAACCCCAAATACAGGAGATAAATGGAAAGAAAAAGGATCTTTTTACAAAGATAACAATGATGTCTTTTCAGACGGGAATCTAAATCAAACATGGCAGAACCTCTGGTCATATGGCAGGAAGGAAGGAAGGAAGGAAGGAAGGCAGGAAGGAAGGAAGGAAGGAAGGAAGGCAGGCAGGAAGGAAGGAAGGAAGGAAGGAAGGCAGGCGGACAAAGGAAGTGATGTCAGCAGTGGAATGGTTGTTCATCTTCTGTATTGCTGAGGGAGGACGACAGAAGGCATTAACACACAGCACCAACCCATAGTTTGGCAGGTAATTACCATCCCCAGAACCCTTAAGCTGCCTCCGAAGAACATGCGCATCACAATAGAAACTTATGAAATAATGTGATAGTATGCAACTAACGCATATGAATTTTCTTCAGCTAACTTTCAGGTATTGGGTTTAAAAGAGCTTTTTGCTTAACAGTTATTAATTAAAGTATGTTTGGGTAATTGAAATAAAATATGTTAACATAACTTACTCCACTGAAGTAACTTGTTTGGCTAGTGTTAGATTAAATACTAATGATCTAGTGATCTAAATTTGAATTACTTTATTTATTTACATGAAATTGTGTGTAAATTAATTGTGCCCCCCTAAAGAATCATTTCAACTGTAGATTGTACCCATTTGTATTTGTCCTAAAAAAGGATGTCTGTTGAATAATTTCATAGGTATAGCTATGTGAAGAGGAAGGACATACAAAAAAGAAACACATACATAATAATTTATTATTTGTGTGTTTAAACAATCTTTGTCTTTATGTGTGCTAATTCTGTATTTAATAATTAGTAAAGTCTATAGTTGAATTTTCCCTGAGAACGTGTGACAGAGCTCTGCGCTTGCATTCAGTGAAGAACACTATATGAAAGTATACTGAAGTGAATTGAATATGTAAAATGCTGTCATACTAATGGCTCAAGGTGAAGAAAGTCGGGGCAAAAGCTTGACTAATCAAAGACGTTTTCAAAAATATGGATTTTCTATAAGACATGAAAATACAGCTTTCATAAAAAGCATTTTAAGCAAATAAAATAATTTCTGAATAATTCTGTCTGTCCATGCTATAAAACTTACTATTTGGTCTCTTCACTCTGAAGTGACTATGGTTATTGTGAGAACTTCCATTCTACAGAAATAAAGAAAATCTTAACCTGAATTTATTTGATGTCATAAGGATCCTTTTAGCATCAGAGAACATGCATCCCTGTATAGGGAATCCCAAAAATGATGCGATTATTTAATTAACAACAGGGATTTAATGCAATCTCCAAGAGGTCCCTGGCAATCTGAAAGAGTCTGACTTGGCTGCAAGTTGGAAAAAGTAAAAGTTTATAGTATCTCAGCCTCAGAAGTGTTAAACATTCTATGTATGCGTTGTTAATTAAGCTCTTGCAGCATAAAGTGAATAGGTTGCTCACCTATGATGAGACTAAATGTTACATTTGAAAGAAATATATATGCTTTCCTTGAGATGGCCATCTATAGCAGTTGTTTTTATCTCTGTAAGACTTGAGTAGAGAGACTAATAATCAAATTATTGGTTGTAAACCAATACCTATGTTGGAGAGCATGCATTGATATAGTGCATTGCAAAAAGGTTAGACTTCAAAAACAAACTTTATTGTCCAAACTAAAGTATCCTAGTAATGATTAGCAGCAGTGTTCTAGTAGGATTTGTACAGGAACTGGAACAGTTACTGAGGACTATGAACTAATTAACGATACTGTGGAAAATAAAGTGTCCGCATGTATTTTTCTAGATGTGACTTCTGCATTTGACAACTTAGATCACAGTGTTCTTCCCCACCCAAAACAATATGTTGGGATCTTGGGCTCTGCCTTAAACTGGTTTTAGTCATATATTCTTGGAATTTTAGACAACCATTAATCGAAAACCTGTTTCCATCATACAATATCTCAAAATAAATAAAGGCGAAGGTCAGCTGATATGCTTAGGTCCAGAAAACATTTTGATGATGCTCTTAGAAACCAAAAAAATCAGCGGTTCTAGAAATGTCTAGTGTGGCAAAATTAGAATGAAATTACATAACAGGTTTAATTAACAGCAAGAATTGTAATTAAGAAATTAGCTGGAGTTAAATTGGTTGGATTTTTGAGGCCCCAGCTCAGCTAGTCATCTGTTGTCTTGCTTCACATCTCATTGTTGCTTAGCTGCTATTTAAGGTAAAGGACAAAGCAATTTGAAGGAATGAGTCTTAAAAAACAAGGACATTAAAATGAAGGGAAAAGAGTCAATTACCTGCAGAAAATGGTCACAGAATAAGAAAGTGGCAGAAAGTATCGGACTCGGACACCTCTGAAATCGAATATGATGCCACAAAGATCAATTCTTGGTCAGTTACTATTCACTATACACTACACCTTCTCCTTCAACAGAATTATTATGAAATGATGTGAATTTTCATTGCTGTAGATAACACACAGTGTTTTACCTTGTGACTGAATGCCTATCTATTATAAGAGAGTGGATGAGCAGTACTTCACTTTATAAGGGAAAACACATAAATCCTACTAATTGACTATAATGAAAAAATTGGGATCTGAATTGAAAACCTCAATTATCTAGCTTCACAGGCAAAGCAGGAAGTAAAAACTGTAGGTGCCATTGCTGATTCTGAACTAAACTTCATATCCCACATTATCCAGGTGACAAAGACAGTGTTTTTCCACTTAAGAAACACCATGGGTATGACAAGTTAGTTATATCACGCTTTTAACTGAGTTGGAAAAAATAAACTAATAAATAATAAAACAGGACTGAGCTTCTCAAAAATGCAACAGTTAGGGTTTTTTAAAAGTAAGTGTCTGTGCCTGCTTCATCCCTACTTCATTTGCTTCCAGTATCATTTAGGATTGATTTTAAAATACTTTTTCATTGTATTCTAGTAAGTATTATTGATCTTATGTCTTTATATACTGCATTTTGGAAAGCTTGCCGTTTTATGACCTCTAATCATTATCTCTCTTCAAGTGCTGGCCTTCTTATCATATTTAGAACTAAGCACTGAAGGAGAGAATAGGCTCATAAGAAATACTAAGAAACTCTTTATGTACCAAAAATCTGGAATGTTTTAACAATAGAGATACAAAAGTCAAGCACTGTACAACATTTTCAAAAAATCCTAAATATACAACTTTTTAGGTTTGGCATGTACGTTTCGCTTATTTAAAAAAGGTCATTCTGTAATACATACTTAAATTGTTTTAGTTTAGAATTTGCTTATGGAATATGATGACTTTTCAAGAATTTTAGAAAATTTGTGGCAATTATTAACCCTTTCTCTTTCTTGATTTCATATCCATATTTTTGTAGCTCCCCAGAAATGCCTTAAAAAATGTCATCAGCTTGAAGACTCCAACATCAAACAACTTCCATGTTCTCAACAGATAGTGACTTCAATAATGTAACATATTATAGAACTAGCTGTGTACCTAGCTTAGCCTCAGTTATAGTGCCATTCATTAATCAGGTGTATCAGAAGTACTCTGTAACTAAATACTTTCCTGTATAAAATATTTGACTTTTTTGCCAGGGCTAATAATATTAATTCATTTAAGCTGCTTACTGTTGAACATCCTACATATAATTGATCCATGAGTGAAATATTTCTACTCAAGATCAATTTCTACTTTTCCAAGTACTTTGTTGATGATCATTGCAAAACAGGATTTTACATGAACTGTATTCATTTTACTTGAAACAGGTAATCAGTAGGAATAATTTGAATTTTGAGTATGTTTAAAATTTTCAGTTGTTAATGTCTTCTACTCAAATACTTATTTTCATGTTTTTTGTTTTGCCGCTGGAGTGCAAAATACTAAATGTATTCCTCATTGCTAATCTGTACGCGTAAAATTGGCATTGAGTAAGCCTTATTCGCTTGGCGGTTCTTTTATCGGGAACATGTTGTAAATCTTTGTGCCAGCCAATGTCTCCGTAAGGGAATAAAAGTGGATAAACCATAGGATCACAATTCATACTGAGCATGGAATAGATACAAATATCCCTTTCGGCAGGCGTTTCGCCATCTTCTCCGATGAAAATCACTGCAACATCGGTGTGACATGTCGGGGCATTGTATCATCGTAAATCCTGCCTAGGGTTTTCCTTGAAAACCATTCGTACAGATGCTGTTGGATTGGACTGAGTGATTTCATGCATGTCTTTGTATGATTTAGCGAAGGGGTTGATGGTTCTGAGCATGGAATTTAGCTGGAGAAGTACATTTTCGCTGCATGCAGAGTTTGCTTTATTTTGTAAGCGTACTTCAGTAGCTTGGGCTTTGTCAAAAACATACAACTGTCCATATCCTGGAGAGGTAGAAGTGTTAGTGTATAGTGGAGAGATTTGGTGATAAATTTTCCCGTGTATTTTAAAACAGTATGGTCCAGGGCCAGGAGGTTGAGTTATCTGTGCGCCCATGGAAGCAAACGCTAAAGAAGAGTTGTATTCTCAAATGTGTTCACGATCATTTTTAGCTTCTGATGTTTGCTGTGTTAGAAGCTGTTGTAAAGACACAGGTGGCTCCCGCAAAGGTGGTAAAGCTACTTTACTGTTGTGGCAGCACCTCAAGTACTTGTTGGATGTATTACACTCAGCAGGCCAGTATAGTGCATGACATGGAAGAGGACGAATAGGAATCGAGAAATGCCATGTTGGCTGAGTGTGGGCGGGACTGGTTTTGAAGTGGAAGCAGGACGAACCAGAAGAGAAATATATATAAGAGATTTAAACTAGATACAGGTGCACAAATAAATATTATTTCTGAGTCGGATTTCAAAAGCTTGTATCCCAAACCAAAGCTGTTTCTTACAAAAGTGAAAGTGACAGCATATGGAGGTGCAGACATACCAGTGAAAGGAAAGTGCAGTGCTAAAGTGACATACAAAAAGAGAGAGAGTGCACTCTATCCTTTATGGTGGTGCAAAAAGATTTAAAAGCAATTTTGGGCTTTTCAGCATGTGATAGACTGAACCTAGTAAAGCATTTTATAGTGACTTGTTCCAAGGACTAGATTGTTTGCCAGGAGAACACACAATACACATTGATAAAAGCATGTCACCAGTTGTTCGTCCATGTAGAAAATTGCCATTTGCCCTCCAGAATTAACTGAAAGCAGAGTTGGACAGAATGGAAAAGCTGAATGTAATAAAGAAGATAGATGAACCAACTGAGTAGGTGAATTCTTTAGTTATTGTGGACAAAAAGAATGGAAACCCGAGGATATGCCTAGACCCAAGAGATCTGAATCAAGCAATAAAAAGGGAGCACTTCAAGTTACCAACACGAGAAGAAATAATGTCACAGTTCACAAATGCTAAATATTTCAGCAAGCTGGATGCAGCCTCTGGATTCTTGCAGTTGAAATTGGATGAACCAAGTTCAAAATTGTGTACATTTAACACCCCCTATGGCAGGTACAGATTCCTCAGATTGCCATTTGGCATCGTCTCAGCACCTGAAGTATACCATAAAACAGTACTTATGATTTATGAGCACCTGGATGCTGTAGACGCATCTATGGATGACATAATTGTATGGGGAAAATCAAAGAAAGAACATGATTGCAGACTGAGAAAGGTTTTAGAAGCAACAAGAAAAGCAAATTTGAAATTAAACAAAGAGAAATGCCAAATTGGAGTACAGTAAGTGAATTAACATTTGTTGGAGACATCATTAGCAGTGAAGGCATTAAGCATGACCCAAAAAAGATTTCGGCTATAGTAAATATGCCCAGACCACAGTGTAAGAAAGATGTTCAGAGGTTTCATGGAATGGTAAATTACGTGGCCAAGTTCATACCTAACCTGTCAGAGAAGATAGCTCCACTCCGAAGATTAATAGAAAAGAACACAAAATGGGAATGGAATCATGAACATGAGAATGTGTGGAATCAACTAAAAAAGCAACTAACAGAAGAACCAGTACTTAAGTTTTATGATCCCTTAAGACTAATTAAGATCTCATCAGATGCATCACAGAATGGACTTGCGGTAGTTCTTTTGCAAAAACATGGTGATAATTGGCAACCAGTGGCATATGCGTCTAGATACATGACAGACCCTGAAACACATTATGCACAAATTGAAAAAGAGTTGCACAGCATATCCTATGCTTGTGACAGATTTCTTCAGTTTGTGTCAGGACAGGAAATTGTTGTAGAGATAGATCATAAACCTTTACTTTCATTATTCCAAAAGCCACTCCAAGACTGTCCTCTGAGAATTCAAAGAATGATGATTAAGCTGCAACGCTATACTCTGAAGGTGACATATACACCAGGGAAAATGATGTACACAGCCGACACTCTTTCCCGAGCAGTTGACCCAAAGGTATCTGTGAGCTCTAAAACAAAAGCAGATGTTAAAAAATATTTTGATATGAAAACAGAATCAGTACCAGTTTCAGATGCAAAGACGGACATCATACGAACTGAGACGGATAAAGATGTAACCTTAAGCAAATTGAAACAGATAATACTGAATGGATGGCCATATGAGAAACAGAATTGTTCACCAGACATAACAGAGTATTGGAGCTACAGAGCTGAATTAGCAGTACTTAATGATATAATCTTTAAAGGAAGTAAAATAGTCATGCCAAAGAGCTTGAGAAAACACATTTTGAAAAAGATTCACAAAGGACATCTGGGGACTGAGAAATGTAAAAGAGAGCATGCGAAGTGATGTATTGGCCCAGAATTAATCATGATGTGACAGAAGAGGTATCCACTTGTGACACGTGTCAGAAGTATCAAGTACGTAACCCAGCAGAACCACTAAAACCACATAGTACATGAGCAAGACCATATCAGAAAGTAGGAGTTGATCTTTTTACATGTAATGGAGCAGATTATCTAATTGTGTCAGACTATTATTCTATTTACCCTGAAGTATGCAAACTGAGCAGTACCACTGCAGATACTGTGATAACATGCATGAAGTCCATATTCTCAAGACATGGCATACCAAATGAGGTGTTTAGTGATAATGAACCACAGTTTTCTAATGAGAAGTTTAAAACATTCTGCAAAGATTGGGAAATTATTCATAATACTTCAAGCCCATATTTCCCTCAGTCAAATGGACTGGTTGAGAAGTCAGTACAAATAGTGAAGCGGCTAGTGCAGAAGGCCAAAGTCAGTGGATGTGATTTCTACAAGAGTCTTCTTGCATATTGTGCAACACCCCTAGATTGTGGTTATTCTCCAGCACAGCTACTCATGGGCAGGAGATTAAGAACAAATTTACCCATTGATAAGAACCTGCTAAGAACAAAAGAAGGGTAGAAAGTGAAGAAGTACAAGAAACAACAGAAAGAAAAACAAAAGTTCTACTTTGACGGAGGTACTTGTGAATTACCTGAACTCCAACCCGGTGATATTGTAAAGTGCAAGGGTAAATACAGCACATGGACACAAACAGGGACTGTATTAGAACAGATACAGTCTAGATCATACAACATACACACAGATGAAGGAGCTGTTCTAAAAAGAAATCATCGAGACATCAAAGGACCAATAACCTCTAATCAGAACACTAACACCAGCGAAACAAATATTAATGAGAAGACAAATATAAATCAGGAAAGAACATCTCAACTGCAAACACAAATAACTAGAAGATCAGCACGTCAAGTAAAACCACCAGAATGACTCACTGAGACATGTTGAGGATTAAAGGAACATTATCAATTAAGAAATGCTGAATTCCTTTAACAGTTGTGCTCTTTATACATAGTTTGATTGTTGGGTGTATCTTGAAATGTTCTGGATAGTTCAGTTGTTTGAAGTGATTAAGTTTATCAAAGTAGCATTTGAAATGTATTACATTATTAAGCTTAAAAGTAATGCCTTACTTTTCTTTAAGAGAGGAAGATGTCATGATAGTTGATTAGTAAGGTCTATTAAGGAATACTTACAATATGATTAGTAATGCCTATGGATGGGTGTGTGCAGAAGCAGATGCATTATATTGATTGGATGTGGACTAAAGAACCTGTAGTAAAAGTAATGCCTCTAAGTACTGTCTATTAAAAAGTTATTATCTCTTTCAATCCTGTGTAATGATTAAACTACGAACCTAACAAGATCACCACACTATGTCACTTGCAGGCTGCAGATTAACATGATCCATGTAATGAATTGAATGTTTTAAGCATTGTACAGAAAAGAACAGGTGAAAAGAAATAACATAGTGAACTATAAACAACATGCACTGTGGAAAGCATCTAAAGCTGGGTTGGGGCATGAGAAGAGAAGAGCAATTTAACATGATTTAAATGTGATTCATTTGAGGTTAAAAACGGCAAGGTTAAAAATCTTGACTCTCCATTAGCATCAAAGGACTCTCCATTAGCATCAAAGTCTAAAATTATTACTGCCTTATGGGTTTGAATTAATGTCTACCAATGAAAAAAAGCAAAAGTGACTATTTACTTTTATTCTCTCAAAAACACCATTCTTTACTTTTCACTTTCTGAAAAAAGAGCACCTCCAATAGCTATAGAAAAAAATAATGGTTCATTCTGTTCAATCGTGGTTTGGCTCCTTTTGTTAATTGGCAGACTTTTTTTCCTTTTTGTTTTTTTTTTAACTTCAAAAAGCACTTAATGCTGATCATTGATTGGTACTGCAAACTTAATGATGATATGGAGATGGACAACAGTGATGAGTTTTTCAAAAATGCAAGGCTATGCACGGATTAAAAAAATGTAGCATAATCACTCTTCTCAGATTTATTGTCACACATGGTGGACACAGTAAAATGAAGTACATGCATATCCAATATAGCCACTGTTTCAATCATAGATTGTCAAATATAACATCACATAAGTAGTGATAAGGAAAACAACTTTTGAATACGTTACATTTCATTATTCCGTATTGCAAGCATTTCATTAAAGGGCGATCTGCTTCAGCAAGGAACTTACTCCCATTTGCTGAAAGGATGTTATGGAGGAAAACACTGGAATAGCGCTGTTTCTTCTGAATGTTTATCAGTGATCAGGGATCAGAATGATCAGAATATCCCTGCTTCACAAGTAATGGGTGTTTAACTGTTTTTATAGTAAAACTGACAAAACGACACACATGCACATGTACACACGCACGTACACGCACGCACGCATGCACACACACACACACACTCAAACTCACAAATCGTGGGTCACACACACTACTGATTAAGTGTATGTGTGAGGGGCGATCATCAAGAGACGCTGGTTTATCATTGACCGAAAGCCGCCCAGTGATTTCTGTTATTCCGTATTGACAGCATTTCATTAAAGGGCGATCTGCTTCAGGAAGGAACTTAGTCCCATTTGCTGAAGGGTTTTAATGGAGGAAAACACTGGAGTTGCTCTGTTTCTTTTAAATGTTGATCAGGGATCAAAATGACCAGAATATTCCCGCTTCACAAATAACTGATGTTTAACTGTTTTTTATAGTAAAACTGACAAAACCACACACACTCAAACTCACAAATCGTGAGTCGCACATACTACTGATTAAGCGTATCTGTCAAAGGAGATTATTTTTTCACCCCATGAAACAGATTCTTCTCAAAAGCTGAGTTACCAGGAAGCATTGATAGCAACCGCAGTACCTCCCATTTTTTCATCTCAACAGACGCTGGTTTATCATTGACCGAAAGTCGCCCTGTGATTTCTGTTATTCCGTATTGGCAGCTTTTCATTAAAGGGCGATCTATTTCATCAAGGACATTAGTCCTGTTTGCTGAAAGGATATCATTGAGGAAAACATTGGAATCGCGCTGTTTCTTCTGAATGTTTATCAGTGATCAGGGATCAGAATGATCAGAATATCCCTGCTTCACAAATGGTGGGTGTTTAACTGTATTTATAGTAAAACTGACAAAACCACACACATGCACATGCACACAGACACACACGCACACACACACACACACAGATCACCCTTTAATGAAATGCTGTCAATACGGAATAACAGAAATCACCGGGCGGCTTTCAGTCAATGATAAACCAGCGTCTCTTGATGATCGCCCCTGACACATACACTTAATCAGTAGTGTGTGTGACTCACGATTTGTGAGTTTGAGTGTGTGTGTGTGTGCGTGTGTACGTGTGTATGTGTGTCGTTTTTGTCAGTTTTACTATAAAAACAGTTAAACACCCGTTACTTGTGAAGCAGGGATATTCTGATCATTTTGATCCCTGATCACTGATAAACATTCAGAAGAAACAGCGCTATTCCAGTGTTTTCCTCAATAACATCCTTTCAGCAAATGGGAGTAAGTTCCTTGCTGAAGCAGATCGCCCTTTAATGAAATGCTTGCAATACGGATAACAGATATCACCGGGCGGCTTTCGGTCAATGATAAACCAGCGTCTCATGAGATGAAAAAATGGGAGATACTGCGGTTGTGATCAATGCTTTCCGGTAACTCGGTTTTTGAGAAGAATCTGTCATGGGAGGGACAAGAGTGAGCAAGTGAGGCGGGTGCATTGAGCCGGGGTGGGATGGAGCAGGGCAAGGAGGCGGATATCAGTGTGAGTGTTTTAAATAATGAAAGGAAAAAAAGTGCTTTGAAATCGAGGACCCCCAACCAAGACGGCGTACTAAACAAAACGCAACAGACAGGCATATGCTACTTGTATCAAATATGCACAATAATGACAACAGTGTTGAAGCAATGATGAAGCGAAAGGGAGATGCTAAACTTGGGTGGCCGCATTGTGTCTGCCCGTAAATCCCAACTGATGTATGTATCTGAATGGATCTATCTGAACCAATCTATTTAAACCAATATATATATATCTAAACCAATGTTTATCAACCAATATACAAGGCTTTTGCAAATAAAACTGTGCAAAAGTTTTAGGCAGGTATGAAAAAATGCTGTAAACAAAGAATGCTTTCAAAAATGGAAGTGTTAATCATTTATTTTCATCAATCAACAAAATGCAGTGAATGAACAAAAGAGAAATCGAAATCAAATCAATATTTGGTGTGACCACCCTTTGCCTTCAAAACAGCATCAATTCTTCTAGGTACACTTGCACACAGTTTTTGAAGGAACTTGGCTGGTAGGTTGTTCCAAACATCTTGGAGAACTAACCACAGATCTTCAGTGGATGTAGGCTTCCTCACATCCTTCTGTCTCGTCATGTAATCCCAGACACACTCGATGATGTTGAGATCAGGGCTCTGTGGGGGCCATACCGTCACTTCCAGGACTTCTTGTTCTGCTTTACGCTGAAGATAGTTCTTAATGACTTTGGCTGTATGTTTGGGGTCGTTGTCCTGCTGCAGAATAAATTTGGGGCCAATCATACGCCTCATTGATGGTATTGCATAATGGATAAGTATCTGCCTGTATTTCTCAGCATTGACAACACCATTAATCCTGACCAAATCTCCAACTCCATTTGCAGAAATGCAGCCCCAAACGTTCAAGGAACCTCCACCATGCTTCACTGTTGCCCGCAGACACTCATTATTGTACCGCTCTCCAGCCTTTCGATGAACAAACTGCCTTCTGCTACAGCCAAATATTTCAAATTTTGACACATCAGTCCAGAGCACCTGCTGCCATTTTTCTGCACCCCAGTTCCTATGTTTTCGTGCATACTTAAGTCGCTTGCCTTGTTTCCACGTCGGAGGTATAGCTTTTTGACTGCAACTCTTCCATGAAGACCACTTCTGGCCAGACTTCTCCAGACAGTAGATGGGTGTACCTGGGTCCCACTGGTTTCTGCCAGTTCTGAGCTGATGGCACTGCTGGACATCTTCCGATTTCGAAGGGTAATAAGCTTGATGGGTCTTTCATCAAGTTTCCTTGGCTGACCACTGCGTCTACGATCCTCAATGTTGCCCGTTTCTTTGTGCTTCTTCAAAAGAGCTTGAACAGCACATCTTGAAACCCCAGTCTGCTTTGAAATCTTTGTCTGGGAGAGACCTTGCTGATGCAGTATAACTGCCTTGTGTCTTGTTGCTGTGCTCAATCATGCCATGGCATGAAACTGTCTTCCACAACCTCACCTTGGTAGCAGAGTTTGGCTGTTCCTCACCCAGTTTTAAACCTCCTACACGACTGTTTCTGTTTCAGTTAATGACTGTGTTTCAACCTATGTGTGACATTGATGATCATTAGCACCTGTTTGGTATAATTGGTTGATCATATACCTGACTATAATCCTACAAAATCCCTGACTTTGTGCAAGTGTACCTATAAGAATTGATGCTGGTTTGAAGGCAAAAGGTAGTAACACCAAATATTGATTTGATTTAGATTTTTCTTTTGTTCGCTCACTTTGCATTTTGTAAATTGATAACAATAAACAATCATTATTTATATTTCTGAAAGCATTCTTTGTTTACAGAATTTTTTCACACCTGCCTAAAACTTTTGCACAGCACTGAATATATCTCAACCAATGTATATATTTGAATGGATGTATTCAAACCGATGTATATATCTGAACGGATGTATCTCAACCAATGAATATATATCAGAACGGATCTATGCAAACCAATTTATATATATCTCAACCAATGTATCCCAACCAATGTATATATCTGAACTGATATATATATATCTGAACGGATGTATTAAAACCAATGTATATATTCAAACCAATGTATCCAAACCGATGTATATATCTGAACAAATTTGTATATTTACAAACCAATCTTTTTTTCCTGAACGGCCCCATATAATATATATATATATATATATATATACATATATATATAGAGGGTGTCCCAAAATTCACGCAAGATTTCAATTTGGTGCCATTTGTGCGGTAAAGTGTTGCCAACGGAAAAAAAAAGACAGCGTGACAGCTCACAGTTCAGGGTTATTAAAAATGGAGCGCTACACGAAAGAACAACGCGTTTTCATTGTTGAGCAATATTTTAAAAATAATGAAGGTTTGGCAGCTACAGTTCACAATTTTCGTACAAAATATGGTCGGAAAAGTGATTTAACTTCATCAACTGTGAACAGATTAATTAAAAAATTCAGGGAGACTGGATCAATTAGTGATCTTAGACACTCTGGCCGTCCTTCAAAAAGTCGTTCAACACAAAACATCGAAGCAGTTCGTGAGAGTGTTGCTGAGAGTCCAGGGACATCAATTCAGCACCATGGTCAAGAATTGAACATTTCCAGAAGCTATCTACAGCGTATTCTCACGAAAGATTTGCATTTTCATGCTTACAAAGTTCAATTGAGTCAAGAACTGAAGCCTACTGACCACACACAGCGAAGAGAGTTCATTGAATGGATTTTGGAACAACAACAAGTGAATACCGATTTTTTGAACAAAATCATCTTCAGCGATGAGGCTCATTTTCATCTTGATGGCTTCGTTAATCGTAAAAATTGTTGCATTTGGGGTTCAGAAAATCCACGAGTGATTGTTGAGAAACAAATGCATCCACAACGTGTCACTGTTTGGTGCAGATTCTGTTTGGACCATTCTTCTTGAAAATGCAGCTGGTCAGGCAATAACAGTTAATGGTGCTCGCTATCGCAACATGATAATCCAGCTTTTTGTGCCTAAATTGCAAGATATAGATGTGGACGACATATGGTTTCAACAAGACGGTGCCACATGCCATACAGCCCGAGAAACAATTCAATTATTGCATGAGTCATTTCGTGGTTGTGTAATTTCCCCTTTTGGTGATCAGAATTGGCCGCCCAGATCATGTGATTTAACACCATTGGACTTTTTTCTTTGGAATTTTTTGAAGTCTAAGGTTTATGCCATCAAGCCCACGACCACCCATGCCTTGAAGGAGGAAATTGAGCGCTGTATCAAAGAAATTCAGCCACATTTATGCAAAATGGTTATGGAAAATTTCGACAAAAAAGTGCGTATGTGCCAGCAACGCCGTGGAGGCCATTTACCCGATATGTTATTCCATAAAAGACCCTATACTGTATACTTTATGAATCAATTAAAAATTGTAAAAAAACCTGTGTATATATATATATATATATATATATATATATATAAGAAGTCTTCCCAATGATTGTGTGGCCTACTGAACTAGACTGAGAGACCATTTAAAGGCTCAGGACACCTTTGCAGTTGTTTTCGATTAATTAGCTGGGTGGAGTATGACACCATGAGTATACAATATTGAACAATATTGAACATTTTCAAGAGAAATGACACCTTTTATTGGCTAACTAAAAAGATTACAATA
Source organism: Erpetoichthys calabaricus (assembly GCF_900747795.2). NCBI lineage: Eukaryota > Metazoa > Chordata > Cladistia > Polypteriformes > Polypteridae > Erpetoichthys > Erpetoichthys calabaricus. Next base: position 141,311,638 of record NC_041398.2, on the reverse strand, counting down.
TGCAAGCTTTCGAGGCAACTCAGGCCCCTTCTTCAGGCAAGATGCAAGATGTGCACCATTGTCTGAGCTGATGATATAAAACAGCCTTTTCTGACTTAAAAGCTGCTTTGTCATCATTCCTGGACCTGCAGAATCTGGACATTTCTAAGGAATTCATTCTACAGAGGGATATGAGTGCTTTCGGTTTGGGGTGGCGGTGCTCTCTGTGCTTTGGTGGGGAGGAACAACCCATCAGATTTCTGAGCAGAAAATTGTTCCCCAGGGAGCATAATTACTCAACCATTGAAAAAAAATTTTTGACTATTAAGTTGGTGGTGGAGACTCTCTGCTACTACTTATCGAGTCAGCGATTTACCCTGGTGACTAACCATGGTCTGCTTCAGTGGCTCTACAGACAGAAGTATAAAAATGCCCAGCCATTTGATTTTGATGTTTGCCACAGTCTCGCTTCTGCGCATGTCAACACTGATGTTGTCTTGCGTCTGTCTATGCCCGGCTTAGGAAGTCACTTTGTTCATACCAGTGTAAATAAAGCTGAGGGGGTTTTGAGATTTTCAAGTCCTTTTAAGACCCTCCCCATCTGTGCTGCACGATGAAATGCAGTTGACGCATCTGTCGAGGGTTGCTTGTAAGTTCACGGCATCACCAAGGCAACTACAAGTTTGCAGCCTCACCGCGTAACACGTCTGTCGTCTGATGGCTGATGCGGGGAACATTCTAACCCGGCCACTGACCTGTCCCCATCACTGCATGTTTTCTGTGTCTTTGTGTATTGAACTGGTAGATACCATTTGAATAAGTACCCTGACTGTTTCTATTTTGATTGGAAAAAAAATTGGTTTTCTTGAAACCTTTGGACTTGCCATTTTCTCTTGGGTGCAAGACAGTGACTCATGTGTCACAATATATAAAGCTATAACAGAGTGAATTATTATATACAAGGAAAAGGATCAAATGTAATTCAATGGTTAACTAAATGCCACTTAAATCTGAAAGCGCTAGAGGTCTTTGCCCCATCTTAAAGAAGATACCAACATATTTTTCCATGATTAGAATGAGGTAAATGAGTAACAAACACCCCTTCAGAAAGCGGGGATAAACTAATGAGAAAGCCCATGCTCCTCTCCTATGAAGCAGTACTAAGATCAATAGGACAATAAGCAAAACAACCCTCTTAACAAAGCAGTGTTCAGAATATCAATCAGAAATTATTGGTGGCATTAGTTGATTGGAAGAGTACTAAGGTTCTGCATATTAACAGTCAGGTAATGTGATGTATTAGATAAGGTGATAAAAGTATAAAAAGTACAAAAGAAAAATAGTATAAAAGCAGATGAATTGTTTAATTGAACGATCACTCAATGCACTGAGACATCTATGCATAGAAATATAGAGAACAAAATGTAGAAAGCTCCATGAAAATGATAATTTAATTAAGCAAGATGAATTGGTCAGTACTGCTACAAGAGTATCCAGGAGGAGAGCAGAGTATTAGAAAGTCTAAGCAGTACCTAGATGCTTTGCAAAGAATGTTGTTTTCAAGAGTTTCCTGCATATCAATAAGACTGGAAGCATTTTAGGTGTTAATGAAGCTGAATGGAGACATGTTGTAAGGACATAAGGTGAGATCATAGACTGGAGGCATTAGACAGTAAAACTTTTCAGTGACCTTTAGATTAAGATAAGTTCTGAACTAGATGCTAGCTGGATCATGTCAGTTTATATTTAATTTGTTTTAATTAGAACCATCATGAAAGTTAAAGCTTGGGTGCTTCTTTGTTTAGCTCCACAGCTTAGACCTATACAATAGTAGGAACATATCAGGTACTCATGGTTTTTAAGTAAAAGGTTCAAAATCAGTTTACTATTCAAGCCACTTCACCATGACAAGGTCATCATTCTTTGAGGTGATAGGGATAAGTGTGATGTAAAACACCAATCAGGCATTATCCCAATCTTGTTAGGGAGGGCTGAATCTATCCCATCAATATGCTCCTCAATGTATTGTATCATAACACATTACTTATTGTTTTCATTCATTCATTCATTTATTCGTGCATTCATTCATTGTCAAATCTGCTTAATCCAATTTAGGGTCGCAGGGATCCAGAACTTATTACAGTAGCAATGGACAAAAAGCAGAAAATAGCCCTGGACAGGATGCCATATAATAAACTCATTACATAATTCAAAATGATCCACATCTTTTTTATGTGATGGCTTTTATACATACTTAAAAATATCTCCTACATATTCTTCTGAAAGACCCACTGAGAATGACTTGCGTATGCTTCATTCCTTTGTTAGTTAACTCCCACTCTCTCTGCTACAGGGCAGTGATCACTCTTAAGAAATGAATTCCCATATACAGTACCTCCCACACATTTCACCTTGCAAAGCTTTTTGAAGTCAGCATCTACCCAAGATTTCAAATGTAGCTTTCTTTCATGAACTGTAGTGAATCTGCTGCAATTTAAGCAAAAAATGCATCTGTTTATTAACTTTTTCTGCCCCATCCTTATATCTCACACAGAAATTAAAGAAAAGCAAGAACAACTAATCAAAAAGATAGATGCAAGACCCATTATCTCTTTCTTATTCCTTTTAAGCCTGAAAAGCAAGGTGCTGAGCAATTAAAAAGATAGCCTTTGGTATCTTTACATCTAGAACTGTACGTATAAAACTACGTATTTATATTTAATGATGTCTATTTTTAGTAAGGCTATACTTAGATCAATATTTTACTCCAATAAAAATACTTAAAATATGAGTCAAAAATATACACAACTGAGATTGCAATATCAAAAATCATCAAACCAACATTTGTTCAAAGACAAAACAGAATTTTAACTACTTGGGTCACAACTCTTTTATACATATACATATATATATATAAATACATATACACAAATACATATAAATACTGTACATAAATATATATATATATATATATATATATATATATATATATATATATATATATATATATATACTAGGGGGCTTCGCCCCCTGCTCGCTTTGCTCGCCAACCCCCGTGTTTGGTTTTCTGAATACACACTTTTAAGATTTTTTTTTCTTTGAATTGTTGCTATTTCATTAGTTTCACTTTTATTTCAGAACTTATGTAAAAACAGTATCTGGAATCTTTCGAGTCCCAATATGCTGAATCTTTTAAATGAGGTCAGTGAGACATGTGTTTAATGACTTTGTCAGGTTAGAGATAATGAAAACTGGAATTCAAAAGACTCAAAAAAAATGTAGGTGCGAAACACATGCAGAGCAAGATACAGAATATGAAAGCAGAAAAAAACAACAGTCAAAAAAAAAAGTAAACATCGCATTAGTGCAAAAAAAAAGAAATTATTAATCGAATATATGGACACAGGTGATATGTCAGAAGTATGTAAATATTGTAAGGCTTTGAAGTTTAAGTCAGAGAATTTCAAAAACGTGTTTTACCTCACATGCATTAATTGGTTACTTTACAAAACAAATTATTAATTGATGATGATGTAGATCGCTTTGTCTGTGCTGAAATTCCAAACAGAGAAACCTATCCTGAATTATCTCTAACCTGCTCTGCATGTGTGTGGCCCTTTTGTTTTGTAACCTCTTTATGATGTTTTACTTTGTTTTCTACTCTGTCTTTTATTTCTGACCTCGCTTTGTCCTGCTTTTTTTTCAATGACACCTGGTCCATGGTAATTATTTTCCCTTTTTCAAGTAATAATTTCCATTTGGTTGCGCTACTGCGATCTTTACTTTCTTTTTTTATACTTTCTAATTTTCCTACTTTCATATTCTTTAACTTTCTCCACATTTGTATCGCGCATACATTTTTTTTCTTTGGAGCCTTTCGAATTCCACTGCTTTCATAATCTGCTCTGCATGTGTATAGCGCCAACGTTTGTGAACGTCTTTATGAAGTTCTACTTTGTCTTTTACTCTGTCTTTTAATTCTGAGCCCGATTGGACGTGCTTTGTTTCAGTTCCACTTGTTACGGGCTGATAATTACTTGCCTTATTTTCTGAATTTGCACCCAGATTATTTTTTCTTTTTTTTCTCTCCAACGCTTTTGAGTCTCTTTTCTCTGCGCTGCTTTCTTCTTTGTTTATTCGTCGACGTTTCATTTATAACGTATTGTCCTTACACGCTTTATATGCGCTGAGACCCTGGATCTGTGTGTGCTCAAATCCTTCACAAGACTGAATGTTTTGCTGCCCCGTTGTTTTATCTGATATTGATTGAAAGTAGGGCGTGTCTTGCAAGAATCTCATGTTCTACGTCATCGCGAGACGGTCCTGGGTCAATCTCTGGGTACAATGTCTCATGTTTAAGGTCCTCACGGGTCCTTTAACTATCTTCCGTGATCTTAACGTGAAGATCACGTATTGTCTCTTAGTCATTCACTCCCACAGGATTTTTTTTATTTTATATATATATAAATATATATATATATCCATCTATTATCCAACCCGCTGAATCCGAACACAGGGTCACGGGGGTCTGCCGGAGCCAATCCCAGCCAACACAGGGCACAAGGCAGGAACCAATCCCGGGCAGGGTAACAACCCACCGCAGGACTATATATATATATATATATATATATATATATATATATATATATATATATATATATATATATATATAGTCACACATTAGGGGAGCACCCCTAAAACTGTAACATGGTACGAATGACACTCAGCTAGAAAAGAAAGAAAATGCAGCAAGCATAACTCTTTCTCCCATTTCATTTACAGACCTGAAAATAAGGCAGGAGAAGACATCTGATATGACTTCCTTGAGCAGCTTGGTGGTCCTGCCCCCTTCCACCTCGACAGTTATTTAGGAGATTATGGACAAGAAGTCAGTGGTCAGTTTTTTGAATCAATACTTGAAGAAGACAGGGCTCCCTTAGCATATGCAACTTCCTGTTGGATAAAATATGTATTATCACTCATATAATGCTATATGAAGAATGAAAGTTTGCACTACATATAATTTGCTTCCTTGTATTTCTTGCAGCATTTAATGGTCTACACTTGGACTAAACATCATCAGATGCTATAGTCTATTCAGGAATTTCAAAGTTTGACAGAAAATGAAAAATGAAATTTGTATAAATTTTGAACTTCTATAGAAGTAATTGTTTGCTATATGAAAGAAACATGCAGAGCTGTCCTGGCTGGTTATTTTGATTCAACATAGAAAAATATTTTATCCTTGTTTGAATTCTTGTAAAAATGTGTCAAGTTCTGGAGCTGTGGAATTAATTAATTCTACATTGATGATTTTGCACTATTGAAATATGTCTGTTTTAAATAATTTTGTCAATTATAATTGTACCATCAGTCACTCTGTTCTTGTGCATTATTAGCCCACTATTTATATGAGCACAAAATACAAACACTCTAAAGGCCATCAAATTATTAAAAGAGCAAACAAAATATGTCATATAAGAAAATGGTTCAAAGCAAATTGAAATAAAGAATCTATGTATCTACACTTTGGCTCTCTTTCCATTTTGGCAATTTTATTTAAATGGAAAACAATGTCTGGTTTTCCATCAATTAATCATTGCCACTCAATAAAATTAAATTTACATTTATATTTATTTACATTTAAATCTAAAACCAAATTTAATTTCAGTTCAATTTATGGAACTATTTATTATGTCACAATAAAAATGATTACATCATCTATACTGTAATACAAAAACTGTTTAAAATGACTAAGAAAGCTACTCTTACAACATGAGCGTAGTATGCTTTTAAAAGGTAAGGCTACAAGTTGTGACAAAACTTCTGTCATCCTGTCACACTTCAGCTCCCCAGCTCTAAGTTGAGAACTAGTTCCAGCCACCACTAATGTCCAGACTATAGAACCATCTTGCTTATGACAACTCCCTTTAAACTATATATATATATATATATATATATATATATATATATATATATATATATATATATATATACAGTATGTTCTCAATATAATGACTTGGAGACTGGCTTGACACAAAGTGTACAAATCTCCATTTTATTAACAAAGACCAGGTGTGAAAGCACAAGTAAAGAAACATAATATTCAGTGCACAACAGCTTTAAAACTATAAGTAACAGTACAGAACAGTAAACTTTTACATATATAAAACTAACCGGCTATGCTACCATAGGCTTAAACAAGACAGATGAACTTCGCTGCGTGTATTTGTGGCAGATACATTACTTACTTTGGGAACTGCACCATTGTAAGACAGCTCAGAAAGGACAAATATCGTGAAGTAAGTCTATTTGGATATAACAACAGTTTACCAAAATTGAAATGATTATATACATAAATTAGTTTTGCCGTTTATGTGTATGCCTTAGGAGAGATTGTTTTCCTCATCCAGAATTGATTCCTTCTGTTTAATGTAGCTGAAATACATTCTAGCTCCTAAACCTAAACTGGATTAAGCAAGAGTGCATGTACTCATTCTTTGCTAATTCCTGCAGTACTCCAGGCGAACCTTCTAAGTTTCAATCCAATAAAAAGTCTATTTAATATAAGTATATTCCTTAAAATCATATGATTTTTTTCTTTGCATTATTTTTTGTTAGTATTATCGGTAATCAATTGAAACATTTTAAAAATTATGGTGTTACAATTAGGTAAGCTTCTAGTTATATGGCACTGATAAAGTTACTGACTGAATACTGAAATTATATATCATCTATATGGTAGTCATAGAAACTGTGAACACTTCCATCCTGATGAAGCCTAGAGGTTTCAAAGGGATGACCATTTTCCTTCACTGCTAGATAAACGTAGTTGCTGATTGGTTGAAATATTTGTTCAGGGAGTGAGCTACAGAACATCCTATGTGGGTGTTAGGTGTTTGCAGCCTTGCTGCATCAAATCATCACTGCGTAGGTGACAGAGCTGTTCTGGAAACATAAAAACAAAGCTGAAGGTTCATGGTGAAAAAATGAAGTAACTGACTTAACCATTTATGTTATCATGAATTACAGGAATTAATACTAATTGAAACTAATGCTATATAAATATACATATACATATACAGTGTATATCCTAGGACACTGGTTCCTAGACTCAGCTCAAGCAGCAGGTTTTTGTTCAACCAACTTTTCTTTTTAATCAGATTGGATTATTAGCCTAATTAAGGGAACTGTTAGTTCCCAGTTTCTATGTTTTGAGTTCAATATTGAGGTTACAAAATTAAGTTTAGTAAACTGGAGCCATATAGGGTCCCAGTGGTTGACTTTGAGAACCACTGTCCTCTGGCTATAAGATGGTTTCTTCCTTTTAATTTCTAACTTGACATTGTTATTTTATTATGTTTGTTTTCCATCCATCCATTTTCCAACCCGTTGAATCCGAACACAGGGTCACGGGGGTCTGCCGGAGCCAATCCCAGCCAACACAGGGCACAAGGCAGGAAACAATCCTGGGCAGGGTGCCAACCCACTGCAGGACACACACAAACACACCCACACACCAAGCACACACTAGGGCCAATTTAGAATCGCCAATCCACCTAACCAGCATGTCTTTGGACCGTGGGAGGAAACCGGAGCGCCCGGAGGAAACCCACGCAGACACGGGGAGAACATGCAAACTCCACGCAGGGAGGACCTGGGAATCGAACCCAGGTCCCCAGATCTCCCAACTGCGAGGCAGCAGCGCTACCCACTGCGCCACCGTGCCGCCCTATGTTTGTTTTAAATATTATTATTTATTTATATTATTTTAGACATTATTTTATTATGTATGTTTTAGATATTAGTTTATTCCTATTGTACAGGCATGTTTCTGTCACTGTAATACAGTGGTGCCTGCTTCAGTTTTTCTACAAGTATTATGGTTTTTGTTACTATCTTTAATAAGGTCATTAATGTGACAGGTAGAGAGTGCAGTGAAATTCTTACTTGTGTGTGCAAATCAGCATACACGAAATAAACATTTTTTTAAATTTTTGTTAACTCAGGGTCCTTTGTAATATTAAACAGTTGAAGATTTTACATTTCCCATGAAAAATAGGGGGTAAAGTAGAATATCAGACAGGACACAATATACACTATTTACATATATGATGCATTTCTCTATATTCATTTTGCATTTCCTTTTGGTGCTTCATTGCCCTTTTTAACACTGTTTTGCATTTTATTATAACTATTGGGGTGAGAGGCAACAAAGTGGTGCAGTGGTTAGTGCTAGTGTTTCTTTCATTTATCATTCTGGATTCAGTCTTTGTTATAGGTAGAGTTTGTTTATTCTCCCGCTTGGGTGATTTTCTGGGAACCTTGTTTTTACTCCAAAGTCCTGAAAGACACGATTGCTGGTTAGCCCTTGTGTATTGTTCAGGTCAATGAGACTCATTTTCAAATTTCAAAATGCAATACATTATTTTTTCAACCTGAGATTCAATGTCTTTGGCTCATTTTCTTTGAAAAACATGTTAAGGGACACATTTTTATCAACTACATACTGTTCCTGTACTATGACCAGTGTGGAAGCCAAACTGGAATTTCTCCAATAAATTATGATTTATAACATAACACTGAAGCTGAGTGGTGGCTACTTTTTCTAAGTATTTTAGAAAGAAAGAGTAAATCTGAAATGGGTTTATAATTTTTAAGTGTATATGTATTCAGCTCTGGCTTTTCAAGTAATGGTCTGATAACTAATAATTTTGGTTTGTCTGAAACAGCATCATTCAGCAATGAACTATTGATAACGCTAAGAATGGGTGCAGCCAGAACATCTATTGATCTTTTTATTAGTTTACTTGGAATTGGGTCTAGCTAACAAGTAAGAGGTTTCAATTGAGAAATTCAAATTATGACTTCCTGTTCAGTTACCAATTGAAAATTATTAAAGTGGTGCGCACAAGATGAGTCAGGGATTGTTTGTCTATTATTAAGTTTGTGTAGTGATGGTGAAATCTGGGGTCTTATATTGCCAATTTTCTCATTAAAGAGAATGCTTGCAGGTATTTTGTATTGTAAATCACAAATTACCAATCGTTAGATTAGAAAATGATCTAAATAGTTCACAAGGATTATTACTGTTATTATCTATTAAAGATGTCTAAGCAGGATATAAAAAGAGCTTTTCTCTACTTTGTAACTCTCTCTGTCCTTACAGTTTAGAAGACCTGCAGCTTTGTTGTTCTTCACATACGTATGCTTTGGTTTTCACCATCCTAATTTAAGAGTTTGACTCCCTATGTGCTTTAATCACTTTTGTTTTAAGGGGAGCTACTGTATCCAAAGCTTTTTTCAAAGTGCTTTTGTAAATTGAGTTAGCTGATCCAAATTGTTTTCAACAGTTATGCTGAAGTTTCTTAAAATATCTACAAATTTTGATGCAGAGTTATAATCTAGTTGTTGCACCGTCCTTGTTTCAATCTTCTAGTTCAGGGGTCCTTGATCACAGTCCTGGAGAGATGCAGTGGCTGCAGGTTTTTGTTCTAACCCGGTTGTTTAATTAGAAAGCAATCCTTGCCAATAATTTAATTTCATGGTTTGTTCGTGCTTTAGCTCTGCTGTGTCAGATAATTCTCATATCCTAGATTTTCTTCCCCTTTCTAAGGATATCACCCAAATGATCTGAAGGCTTATTCTCAGTCCTTCACTTTTTTCTCTTCACTTTCCTTCCAAGTATTTAATTAAGCTCAATAGTGCATGATAAATACACACCGGTTTAAATGGTAACAAGCTAAATGGAGAAATGCTGGTGTCTTTTGTCATTTGTATGTTATTGCTAATTAGGAGCAATTAAAAACCAAAACACAGCTGTTTAAGACTAAAATAAGCAGTAAATGTTTAAAATCTTAACGAGCGAGACAACTAAAGTGAAGCAGAAGTGTTACTTGAGCAATAGGTGCTTCTTATTATGCAATTGGGTTGGAACAAAAACCTGCAGCCACTGTGGCCCTCTAGGACCGTGATTGAGGACCTCTGTTCTAGTTTACTGGTAAGAGCAGAACCAAATCAAAGACAGTTAAGTAGTGATCAGAAATAACTTCCGTTAAGTAATAATTAAATCTAATGTGAGGTTATGACTAGGAGTTGAGTCACTGACAATCTGGCAAAACAAATAAGTGTGCCCATTTCAACATCAATGTGTATATTGAATCTCCTTCAACACTATATGATCATAATTTATGGCTGGACCAGATAAAGCTTGCCAAATTCAGTCATGAACGTTGAAGATGGCCCTACTGGTCTGCTGTACTGTAGATTAGTACTATTGTGAAGTAATCTGTTTTAATCTCCAAGATGCTTTGCAGTTCTGCAGATAGAATTATCCCAAGGCCACCTACTTGATTAGTATCTCTTGATTTATGAACAAATGCATTATCATTTGGTGATCCCTTGGCTAAGGGAATAGTTTCAGATTTACTAAGCCATAATATTTAGGGGATTTGCCTTTCCTTCTCTTAGGGCTATAAAGCCACACACGATTCCCACTCTCAAAAAGCCACCCCTGCACTTGGATATCATAATGTCTCTTCTGGGTCAGACCAGCTTCTTGCATATGCTCACAAGCAAAATTGTGTGTGACTCCAAACCTGTCCTGCAGCTCTCTGGCAGGTGATGCATTATCAAGAGGAAGACTCAGCACCATCGCAGTGAGTGTTCTTATTTCACCTCTCAGCATTAGCAATTCAGGTGTATAACCTGTGGACTCCTGCACAGAAGACTGGCATCCCATTAAAATCAAAGGAAAATGTAGATCCCAGTCATGCTGATCTTTATCAGTAACAAGAGCCAGCTATGTGGTAACAGTGTGAATAAATTTGCCAAACCATTGCTTTGCAGAAGCAGGGGTGTAGTGTGGGTTTTCCTAATTCCTAACTGGGCAGCCATAGCCTGAAACACTTTGTATTCAAAATTGCGCACCTTATCTGAAATGAAATTCATGCTGGAACCCCGAAAATGACTAATGATGTCCCTGATTACTGCCTCTGCCACGGTCTCTGCTTCATGATTTGGCAAAACATATGCCTCTGGCCACTTGGTGAAATAGTCTATGGCTACAAGCACAAAATGGTTTTCTTAGCTAAATTTCAAGAAGGGACTCAATACATCTATCCCTTTATCGTGTCATAGGTTCCCCCACTGCCCCATATTGCTGCAACAGTGCTATTGATTGTCCCAGGGGGCTCTTCTTGGCTGTGCAGAGGTTACACTGACGACAGAAATCCCCTACATCCCTGTGAAACTGTCCCCAGTAAAAGTGCTAATGTTTTAAAATTTTTGTCACTTCAAAGTGTCCTGCCCTAAGGCTCTGTAAACGTGTCACAGAACCTCTCCCTGAAGTACTTTGGGCACTACAATCTGCCATCTCTCCTCACCAGTTACCATCTCCATCTCCATTTCAATACACACATCTGGATGGTCAGACTTTCCCACTGGGACCAGAGCCCCTTTACCACAGTATTCTTTGCTCAGCTCTGGATCCACCTCTTGCTACTCACAAAACCCTCTTTCATTTTCAGGCACAGCTAGAACACAAAAATGGAGTCCCTCCTTCAAGTACTTGGCCTTTTCCTTCTCCCGCTCTTCCAGTCGCATGTAGTGCTGGCAGTCATTCTCTGCACAAGGTCTCTGGAACAGGACATCTGGATTATAGTGGGTGGCGCTTTCACTGTGCTCCAATGAGGATTGGAAGGATTGAAGCCACTCGAGTCAGTGGGTTCATAGAAAAACAACAACCTTTGGAGGGTTGCATGATTGCTGCACACAATGAAGGGCAGACCACAAAGATAGCTTCCACTACCACCAACAGCTCTGCAGTAATTACATTCAGCTTGGCTCAGCGTGCAGCTGTAGTATACCACCACACACAGCTGCACCTAAATAAAGGCAATAAAGACCATAAAAAGGCAAGCATGTATCAGGTTGTGCCAGCACAGGTGCATGACACAGAGCATTCTTTAGCTGCGGAAATACCCCTTTTTTCCTCTGTGCCACAATGGAATGCAGTGCCCTGGCCAAATAGATGGAGAAGGGGACCTGCTATTGTGGCAAAGTTGGGAGCAAACCTCCAATAGTACGATGCCAGACCCATGGATTCCTGTACTTGTCTCTGTGACTGTGGAGGGCCCAGTCTCTGACTGTAGCCACTTTATCTCTCTCTGTGCTGATTCCCTGGCCACTGATGGGGTGACCCAGAAACAACATGCTGCAAAAGGCAACATTTTTTTGCATGCAGTTTTAAATTTGCCTATCTTAGGCATTGAAGGATGGCTCATAGAATCTAGGGCACTATTGTCCAAGAACCAATAGATCATCTAAATACAACCAGGCACTAAGAACAAGATATGCTAACCAATACCTTGTTCATTAGCCACTCGTTGGTGGCATGGGCCTTATATAGACCAAATGCCATTACTATGAAATGCCAAAGTCCATATCCAGTGCTCCTTGTCATTGGGATCTAGACCCACCTGCCAATATTCACTTTGGAGGCAAAGAAATGAGAACCAGCTTGACCCTGCGACCAGAGGTGGGGAGTAACGAGTTACATTTACTCCATTACATTTACTTGAGTAACTTTTTAAAAAAATTGTACTTCTAAGAGTAGTTTTACTGCACCATACTTTTTATTTTTACTTAAGTACATTTGTGAAGACGAAACGCTACTCTTACTCCGCTACATTGGGCAACTCTCGAATCGTTACTTTTTTTCCATTATATACGCTATATTTTTGCCAGAGAGAAGTCGCCAGTGGATCTACTGCATGACTGTTTCACCAATCAGACGTAGCAACAATAATCACATGACTACATTTCATCAATCAGACGTGGCAACAATAATCACATGACTCCATTTCACCAATCAGACGTAGCCATGCAGTCATATGACCACACACAAACTTCCTGCATCTGCAGCCTGAGAGAGACTTTTAGTAATGCGGGGCTCCTGTTCACTGCTAAACGGTCACAGCTTCACTGCAAGAACCTTCAGAGCCAATTCTTGCTGAAGCTTAACCATCACTACACTGAGTGAAGAACAAGCACGTTTTAAACAAGCACGTTTTAACCAAACATGCACAGACACAGATAATCATGGTAAAGTGAGACTTCTTGTACGTGCACAAGCTGCCTTGTTCTAATGTTATTTTCTATCGGCTGTGCTATTTGGAGGGCTAGTGTGTGATGATGCAGGTCCGCTTACAGACTTTTCTTTTCTCCTTTTCTTTGATTCCCCCTTCTTTTTTTTTTGTGCCGACCTGTATATATACACTCCCATCTCCGTGGGTCTTAATCACACACCGATTGAGAACAATCGCACCCGCACATGCAGGTGTGCCTTGCTCCAACTACCTCATTAACTCCCTGCGGTCATGCAAGTGCGCCTACGGAAAGTGACACGGCTTTATGGATTTGAAACTGGCCTTTTTTTTTTTTTTTTTTGAAGCTGCGGACCTGCTACACCACAAAGTGAATATACAGTACACTTGTGTGCAGTATATCTTGTCACTGTAAGTAGTTTGCACTGTTCAGACATACATGTTACCTACTGTAGGTATTGGCTTCAAAAGCTTTGTTGTGAAAAACAGATTTGGAACTTTGTGTTATTTGTGCATCTTTATTTTGTAAAGATGTTATTTATTTTTACTCATTTTTATTCTATTATTTGGAAATAGCAGAATTTGCACATTGTTTTATATTTTTGTCTGTCTTATTACAACATTTCTAAAAAATAAATCATTTATTATGTTCAAACAGTTACTTAGTACTTGAGTAGTCTTTTCACCAAATACTTTTTTACTCTTACTTGAGTAATTTTTTGGATGACTACTTTTTACTTCTACTGAGTAATATTATTTGGAAGTAACACTACTCTTACTTGAGTACAATTTTTGGCTACTCTACCCACCTCTGCCTGCGACAGAGTCCAGTGACTCATTAATTTGGGACAGGGGATAGTAGTCCTTGCTGGTCACAGTGTTGACTTGTTGATAATCTACACAAAACCTCCAGCTGTCATCCCTTTAAGGAAAGAGAACAATGGGAGAGCACCAGGGCAACTCAGAAGACTCGATAATCCTAGTGGACCAACATCTCTTTGTTTTGTTCTGTACTTTGGCCACTAGGTGGAGATAGTGAAGAGGGATAGAGTGTTAAGAAAACAAAAAGTTCGGAGGACTAATTGTTTCCTGTTGTTGCTTCTTGAATTAGATCTTTAACTTTTGGGCACTGAGTCTCTTCATTTTATCCTCTGACAACTTAACACTCTTGGACAATTTTCTCAGCTCCAGCTTAGTGGGACAAAGGAATGCAACATGGCCGGTGTTTTGCGGGAGGGGCATCACCAATATCTACACAATGCTATATCAAATGAGTCCAACCCACATCCTTTGGAGAACTGGCAAATTGGTCTCTATATTCCAATGGTAGATCAACCAGCTGCTTCTTCTGGACTGTCATCGGATCCTCCTGATTTGATAACCAAAGGGACTCCAAAGTGCTGTTTCAAGTGCTGGGGGTACTCATCGTAGGTAGCGAAGGAGTGGAAGCAGCCTAAACTGCCTGATGACAAGGTATTTCCAGATACTGCTGTGGTCCTAGCAACAGATGCATGGGCTCCCTAGGAAATCGCAGGGCATCCTGATTAAAATCCAGCTGTGCACCAGTCCTCCACAAAAAAGTACAGGCCCAGTATCTTGTATAGCAGTAATCCAAAATCACTGCATCCATTGCCAATCTCCAATGTGCTGAGTAATTGGTGCTTCTTCCCTGGGTGTAGTCTCTCCAGTGGTTAAAATTGTCTTTGTTGGGCTCTGCTGCACCCCCCAATGGAAGTATAGCAGGACACACAATCGTAGCAGTAGCCCCTGTGTCTATCAACACCTTTAAAACACAGCCACGAATTCAGATGTGGAGGTGCCAATTGTCCCTGCATCCAAGGCAGGTTGCTGTCGTGACTCTCAGTGAGCCCAGTATCGCCCTGCTTATGCTGAACCCTTGGCACTTCTCATTTGACCTTCTTCCTGAGCAGTTACAGATACAAATGGCTCCTAGTTCCATTATGTCCTCAGGCGGTAGATTTTCCAACATAAATTAATTTCACTGCCTGCTCTCTTAGTCTGAAACAGTCCCAATAAGCCTCCCAGGAATTCAAAACATTGAATCAGCCCACCTTAAACTTTTCTATCATCACATAATTGCTGTAGGACTGCTGGCAACCCTCCAGCTATGGGATTCCAGTATGTCTGGTGTGAAGCTCCATTAAAAGGCTCAGGATTGTGCAAATTCCTTCAAGGGGGCCACATTACATTTCTTCCGGTGGGCTCTATCTCGACTCCCAACAACTGCGTGTCCAGGTCAACACAGGCTTCCTCCAAAGTGCTACCTCAACACTCCACAAAATCATGCAGCTCACTCCCCGGCCTGGAAGTAAATAGATTTGGGTTACCATCACCAATCCATGCACTAGACCTTCACTTGCGCCAGTTCTGTTTCTCTAGTCATCTGTCCATTCTGCATCCCACTTCTGAAACCACTTGAAATGACACACACACACCAACTTGTGAAGCCCTGAATTGGATGTTTTATTTTAAATCAACAAAACAACAACTCCAGATACAACCTAAACCTTTCTGTTGTTCTTGGCCACAGGAAATGCCTGATAAACTTCTTAACAGACTTTGTCCTCCTTGATATTTCACTCCTTCAGAAGTAGAACCTCCTTCCTTGTGCAGGCTCTTATTTAACTCCTCAGACTCCGCCCACCTTTATTTGTCTTCGTAAAGATTCCCCAAAGAGCAGTCCCTTAGCTCGCTCATCTCACCACTCTCAATCTTGTCCCTGGACCTGCCTACCTGTCACAGTAGCAAAGCAGCCACTATAATACCTTTAACCTGGAGTCAGATAATATAAGTTTGAGAATGTTATGTAACGTTATTTTACTGTAAAGTGAAACATGTTCAGGATGTTGTTTTTATTAAAGATAGGATATGGCCCAGATGTACTTCTGGGCAGAACAGATATAGGACTAAAATTTTTCTCAGCTCCAGGCTGAAAAGCTAGAAGGCAGAAAGGAACCATTTAGTACTATACATAGTTTAAAAAGTAGCTGAGAAACCCACAGTAGGATAGTTAGCATTTTGCATTACACTCACTACTTCTGCGTAACCATCAATTGCATATTTTGGTGTTTATATTAAATGCCATTCATATTGCTTCTCTGGACTTGGTGTCTTCACAGTTGTATGGACCTCTCCATTGTGCTCTTGTCTGGCCACAACCCTAACATTTGAATTATTAACATAATAAAATATGTAAATTACAAATAAAATCTAATATTACTTTTATTATTACAATAAGTAGTTTATTTTTATTAACAATAATTTAAATTTTATTGGGTTATTTCTCCATATACTGTGTCAAAAATATATATTTTATAATAGCTGTCAAAAGTTCTTTCATAAAATACATTTTCTTTTCTTAATAGATTTTATCTATGCCCATTTCTTCCATACTTTGTAGAGCTGAAATGAGTTGTTCTTTTCTTTAATTTCTTACACAAATCTGAGCACACATACAGTATATAAATACATAAATCTACTGTTTTACCAGAATACATTATGAGTTGTTCTTGCATGCATCAAGGCTCAAACTGAATGAATCCATTGTGAACAGGAGTAATCTTCACAGTCAGAAGCACAGCTAAACTCATCTACATCTGCTGACCAAGTGCTCCATTGATTTCAGCATAGTTTAGGGCTGTCAGGATTGGAATGCTATCTGTAATGATGTTGCATAATTTTTCATTTATATATATTGTCACAAAGAACACACAAAGGCATCAAGAAGGTTTGGGACAGCTACCCGTATATTATGCCCTGGCTGCTAAAGGTTAAGTTTTAGAGAAGGTCTTTTCAATTCAGAATCCAAAACAGAACTGATTGTCGACAGTAAAGATGGCGTCTTTAAAGTGATGTCATTGGAGGTGCCAGAACCATATGGGATTTCCCAAGAATGGTCTGCAAGGGATTGAGAAAGGCAATTAGTGCACCCCGCTGCCCCCTGATTGGGTGTGGAATTATTCAGGCCCTTTAGCTGTCTCCTACTCGCACGTGTGTAATATATATATATATAATTAGTGCTGGGCGGTATACCAGTTCATACCAAAAAACGTTTTGTATTTTTGTTATGATATGGATTTTTCTTATACCGCAACACTGGTTTAAATAGCCTAAACAACATTCGGAACGTGGCACAGCGGGAAACTGTTTTAAGGGGGGACCTTTTTTACTGCTACACCACTAAACACGCATGCAACGGAGTACATGTGTTAGTGGAGGTATTGAACGGTGAAAATGGACAGAGAACATTCTGAAACTGAAGCTGTAGCAGACGATAGAGTTGAACATGATAACACAGAAGAACTTTTGCCGAAAAAAGGAGCCGTGTCTGTTGTCTGGAGACTTTGGTTTTAAAAGGTTGGATGTGGACCATTATGTTCAAATGTGTGAATGCTGTTTCTGTACTACTGGATAATACTGCAAGCCAAGTTGTACTTGTTTTTGTTATTTTTTTTCAATACTGTGTAATGTACCTGGGTACTGTGTAATAGTGTGACGACATGTTGAATCTATTCTAGATATTTCCACTTTAATCTCGACGCTTATGACAAGAATAAAGTCGACATGTTGACTTTATTCTCGTAATCTGTCATTAAAGTACAACATTGTAAACTAAAGTTCATTTTAAAATAAATATTTCATTTACTAGATTTTCTCAAACCCTGTCATAAGATATGTAGCACATTAAATGCTTTGTGTTAAGTGTTCCCCGAGCCATGTTAATCACTACGTGCTTCTTAAACTGACTTCCTCTTGCACTAAGAGGAGGCGCAGGCAGCGATCACCACACAGAAAACATTAATTTCATGATATTCCTGCTCCCTGAACATTTTGAATGCTAAGATAAATACTTAATATCATTTTCATGATTAAATGCATTAATGCATGTATTAATCATGTGGGGGCATGGTGGAGTGCAGGGTGCACTGCTGCATTGCAGCAAGGGGGTCCTGAATGTTCCCTGCCTTGAATTTGTATGTTTTTTATTTCATTATGAAAATTTATCTTAGCATTCTACATTTTCAGAGAGTAGGAATATCATGAAGCCGCGCTGACATCCTTTGACCTCAACAGCCCCAACACCCTCAGCAGAAGACCAATCAGAGCCACTGCAGGGACTGCTGGGAGTTTCAAATTCTATATATTGTGACAGGTGGCTGGGGCCCATGCCTGGCCTGGACGCCCCTTCACCACATCTGCCAGGGGTACAAGGGTGGGAAACCCAGTATCTCCCCCTGGACACTAGATGGCAGCATCCCTGGATTACAGTGGTGCCTCGGACTCCCCCAGGGCTTCATGGGGGTTGGAGTTCTGTGCAGCTCTGTGGGGTTCCGCAGGCACCGCCAGGGGGTGCTGCAACAGGAGTAGCTGGCCCCTTTTGGGCACTGGTTTCGCCTTACCCGGAAGTGCAGCCGGATGACAGCAATCAACCACCAGGAGCACTTCTGGGTTCCTGATAAAAGGGAGCCAGCAACCCCCACTCAGCGGCCAGAGTCGGGAGGAGGAGGACTAAGCTTGTGGAGGAATGGTGGTAGAAGAGAAAGAGAGAGGATAGTGTTTTTTTGTTTATTTGTGCTTGGGACTGTGTTGTGGCTGGAGGGATTATGGGGAAGACGTGCCCTCCAGCTGAAGAAAAATAAAAGTCTGTTTATTTTTTACGTGCTTCCTGTGTCAAGTCTGTGCCGGGTCAGGTGCAATATAGCACCTTTCTTACAATATATATATATATATATGTTACAGCCAAAATCCGAAATCGGTCAAAGCGGGAAGTGTCCAGCCAAATCGGGAAATGGCCAATATCGCTGTAAATTGACCGGCTAATGTCTGATCTTTTCCTCGATTTCGGGATTTTACCAGCCAGTTTACGAAATGGCATGGGGCGATCGGCCAAAGTCAGAAGAAAAAAGGCATGATCAGTGATTTGTTACGCACTTAGTAATGCAATTGCATCGAGTGTAGCCTTGGCGGCTCTTGTTCAGAAAGCGAACTCCACTTGGTTATTTCACAGTAATTAAGATTAGGTATATAAGTAGGTTTCACATTTCTGTTAATCATTTTAGCCCTAAATTACTGACTTAACAACAGGGACCTATTTTATTGACCTTAAGGTTAGTGTTTGGGCGAGAGGAAGGCCATCTCAAGTGACGTCCGCTTTCTGGACAAGACCCGCCTTGAGCAGTTTCTTGTGCAGAATGGAAAACTCACTTCTGAATCAGCATCTGAAATTTTTAAGCATCTTCGCACCTTGAGCGGACAGTCTTACATCAGTGCATCGAATTTTGGCCAGGGAGTTCTCGCCACTTTGCGAAATGGCCAGCCAAAGTAGCATATACGCTGTTCATTTCTAGTAATTCGGACTTTGGCCACACCTCTCAACCAAAATGCCAAACGGCTGGCCAATTCGGGAACTGGCCGAACTTATGTTTTTAAAATTGTGTTTATGTTCTTGTAGCGTTACTATGTGTCAAGTGCTTGTAACCAGTGAGGATGTCATGGTGGGTGTTTATCTCAACAAAGTGTTCAAAAGAGCAAAAAATAATTCAAAAGGACTTACCCAATAGGTGATCTGAAGCAAGTCCCATTAAAAATTCACAAGAATACACCAAACAACAGCAAAAAGTCAAGAACCAGAGCAAAATTCCAAAGAACAAAGCAATTCTCACAACAATCACAAAAATCTACCAGAGCGTATTCAATGAACAGTAAAGAGACTTCACTTCCCAGCTTGCCTGCATTGGTTGGGTGCAGGTTTTTAACAGTGATGAAAAGGTAGCCCTGCCTCTTAGGGAGCATCCACAAAATACATGGGAGATCAGAGAACAGGGTACATACATAGAAACTAAATAAAAACTAAAACAATAAACTGAAAATTCACAATTAGACAAGTAAATGCATAGAACAATAATATCAGAATGAAATGGAAACAAAGAATACAGAAAAAAATACAACCCCAATTCCACTGTGTAAAATGTAAATAAAAACAGAATGCAATGATATGCAAATCTCATAAACCAATATTTTATTCACAATAGAACACAGAAAACATATTAAATGTTTAAACTGAGAAAATGTACCATTTTAAGAAAAGAATAAGGTAATTTTGAATTTGATGGCTGCAACACGTCTTAAAAAAGTTGGGACAGGGCCATGTTTACCACTGTGTGGTATCCCATCTTGTTTTAACAACAATCCGTAAATGTCTGGGAACTGAGGAGACCAGTTGCTGGACTTTTGGGAGGGGAATGTTGCCCCATTCTTGTCTAATATAGGATTCTAGCTGCTCAACAGTCCTTTGCTTTTTTTGACAGATTTTATTTTCCATTGTGGTCATTAACCTACAGCATCCAGATATTGGACCAAAAATTAATATTAGCGTAAGACTGACAGCAATTATAATGAAGGCATATTAAGACATAAGAAAAGAGTATTGGAATGGAGAAGTTACAGAGAATGTGAGGCAGAAAAATCTTCAGTTTAATGTAAACCAAGTATAAAGGCATTGTCTTGACTTGGAAGAATTTTATGTAGGGCATGTAAAGGCCATGTTGTTAAAAATGAGAAGGAGCTAGAAGGTAGAAATAAACAGGACAGCATGGTTACAAGCTTTGTAGATACAGTAGAGTGAAGAATAGACATTCCATGTATTTATTTATTTTTGTGGCACTACCTGAGGATGTGACAGCAGGGATTAAAACGATAGGGACAATGGCAACCACTGGTACAACAGTGTACCATGCCAGATGCTATAGGGTGGCCAATTCCAATCCTGGTTAGCTGCAGTGGCTGCAGGTTTTTGTTCCAATCCAGTTGGTTAATTAGAAGCCAATCCTCACCAATAACAGATCTTATTTAATTTCATAGCTTGTTAGTGTTTTAACTCTACTATGTCAGTTCATTCTTAAATCATAGTTTTTTTTTCCTTTCTAATCATACAAGTATCATCCACATAATTAAATCTTAAAACAGACAAGTAGTTTTCTGTTCTTCACTTTCTCTTCAGTTTCCTTCTGTGTACTTAATTAAACCAAATATAGAATGATGAGTACACACGTGTGAAAATGGAGACAAGCTAAATGTAGAACTGCTGGTTCTTTTGTCATTTGCATCTTATTGTAAGGAACAGTTAAAACAATGAATACAACTGTTTAAAACTAAACTAAGCAATTAAGGGTTCAAAAATCTTAATAAATGAGATAACTAAAATGATCCAGAAAAATGTCTCTTGAGCAATAAGTGGTTCATCAGAAATGAATGGTTTCTCATGAAGCAACTGGGCTGGAACAAAAACTTGAAGCCACTGCAGCCCTCCAGGACCAACATTACTTAGCCATGATTTAAAGGGGCTGAGTCATAAATATCAAATAAATTAAATGAAGTTAATTAGTAGCATAAACTAGTCACTAATTAAGAAAATGTTTAGAATGAAAACCTGTAGCCACTGTGGCTCTCCAGGATCAGAGTTGGACACCCCTGCTATAAATACTGATCTGGAGCTGTTACAGCATCCACTTCACTACAGTATATACCAGCAAGCTTTTCCATTAGCATGCATATATTTTTTCTTGTCTGCTGATTAAATTACTTTTACTTCTGTATGTTTTGGGCTCCAATTAAAAAAAAATCAAATAGAAAAAAAACAAAACAAGTAAAAGGCAATACCAGGAAAAAATAATAAACTTGAAATCATCTGTGCTTCTTAAAGAATTTTAGAAGTTTGATATTTTTCAAGTTATAGTTATGTTTTCATAACTATGACATATATTCATTTGCCACAATTGTTCTAAAGTGAACAATTTTTTATGAATTTTAAAAATACCTTGTCTGTTTTTTTAGGTTACAATAGGAATAATGGGGAATGTGTTAATAGATAGAAAAAGCCTTAAAACTTACAAAATATGCCCATTTTCCAAGACAAAAATGTTATTGAGTATTGACCCTTGTCTTGAGATTACATAAATATTGCAAAATAGAGTATCCATGTTGTTTTAAGACAGAAAAAAAGCAAAAAGCCAAACATTGTTGTGATGTTCAGCCATTTTAAAATAAGACTGGCCTGTACACTTTACTTTGCTTTAATCCATCCTCCTCTGCTTCGACCTTTCAGTTTGAGGGATCTGGATTCACCTCGGAAATTAAATGCCAAGCACCATTATTGACATTATTGAATGTTGATGCCCAGTTGGGAAGCATGGTCTTTTCTGTAGAGAGTTAGTCAATAATAACTGAAAAAGTCACATATTATGCTCATTTATATTCTTTCACTATACAGAATGTTATTTAATCCATCCATACATTTTCATTTTTTCACAAATTTTGAATAAAATAAGCTTGCAAAAAATTGGATTAATAAGTGCTGGCTACAGTGCGAGAGAATATCGAGGAGTCCAGTAGCATGCAATATGAACTGAACTGACATTGTGGGCAGTGTATGAAGTGAAACCAAGTTAATGGCAGTACTCAGTGTTGTTGGCATCCTGGTTTTCCTCATAATACGGTATTATTAATTTTACATGACATTTAACACCCCATACTGGTGATTGGAGAGTGCTGACATGAATATATGATATAGAATAGTCTTGGGGGGTCCCCATCAGTCTGTTAGAAAGCAAGTTTCCTGTACACACCAGTATGCCCACTTCCAGCCCTACAGACATACATCAATACATGAGGGCAAGGCAGGACCCATTCCTGTTCAATGTGTCAGCTCATTGCAGTATGAAGACTCACAGGCTAGAGTCAATTTATCAACACCAATTAATCTAAATTTAGTCAGGTTGAAATGATAGCTCAGAGCTGTCATTCCTGCCTCACAGCGCCATGGTCTGTATGGATTTTTTCTTGTTCTTCATTTATATTTACAATTTGATTGGTATGAGTGACTGTCAGTGAGTTTACTCATTTAAACAATTCTTTTATTATCATTTACTCAGAAAGAGTGGCTCATTCATGAGGCTAAAGTTAACTATTTATGTGCAGCTCTTTGGCGTTTTCAAAATTCTAATGCTTTTATTGAAAATACAATACAGTGTAATCAGTTCAGATCAGATTTATTGTTATGTGTACAAAGTAATGTGCACAAGCTGACATGTGCTCTTTTCGCTCTTGGCGTAAATTCTTGCTGTATATGCTATGTAAAATAACAACACAGAATGTAATGGGAGAAAAGTCAGTGGAAAAAAATAATTATATTATAAGCGCACATCGGTCTGTTGTTACAAGCCATGATAGAACATAGCCACGGGAGAAACAGAACTGCAGAAGCAAAAGTAGGATATTAAGCGTAATATAGCTTGGCAAAGAGAGGATGGAGTATGAGGCTGTCATAACTTCATTTATGATTGTGGCTGTGTGCAAATGAACAAACGGTAAATGTATATTTTTATCTCAAGAAAAATAGGACCAAGAATCAGTGATAAAATAATTATTTCTAATTTCCTTTTGTTATCATAAGGATGGCTCATAAATATGGAAAGCATGTTTTATTAGATCAAAAATCTTTGGTGCTTCAAAGTGGATATATTTAGTATGTTTTAAGGCATTTTTCACTCAGCTATGCACTTGTGTCCCCATTAACCTATTGTAAACTGCAAGAACAGATAGGGAATTTTTTTAATCTATTAAAAAAGGTTTCATTTTAGAACACAATATTATGGATCAAATGTATATAAATCATGTTTGTGAAGAAATAGCTTTGACTTGAAAAATACCAAATATATTCATTAAATTGCAGTTTATTTATTTTTTCTAATACATATAGACATTTTATGCAAATGTAAAGGTACAGTGTATCCTAACTGCACTGGATGAAATGCTTGTTCATCACAGGTCATAATTTTTTAAAGTTGAGTAAAAAATTAAAAAATTAAAAATAAAGAACTAAATAAATAAACAGAAATGGATTTTATTGTGAAATGCATAGAATATGTATAATAGTATAAATTGTGAAAATCATTCCCCTTATTTTAGTGGTTATTCACTTCAAGTATTAAGAAATGGTAAATTGCAGGCACTCCTGCCATCTGGTGGAAATGTTTTCTTACTACAAGTATGCATCAAACATTTCTTGACATTTTGATAGTTTCATTTTCAAAACAAATAATGAAAAATGTAGTCATTTAGTTTATAGGTGCAGTGATATATAGTAGGCACTCAGTAAAATCTTTTTGAAACTTTAACTATTTTTAATGTGACACAAATTACATCTATACAGCCCAAATAATATACCCCTGAACTGCCTTGGTCTATTTTCACAGTGTGTAACAGCATTACAAGATGCTTTACAGTGTAAACAAGAATACGAGGTGGAATGCGAAATAAGTCAAATGCAGTACATGAAAATCAGAGATAAACGATTTCTGTACTAAAAGAATGTGAACAAATAATAGTACACAATAACAGTTCCACTTTACAATGTCTGTCAAAGACTATGCACTAACAGCTGTTACACCATGTATCACCAATACGATGATAGTCTTATCTTATTTTACATTTAACTGTGTAAAATTCCAAAAAATCTTTTCATAACACATTCAAAATGACAAATGCATCACCTTTAAAGTGCAGTTTAATTCAAAAATTTAATTTTAATAAAACATAAAAAATAGTAGCAGTAGAGCACATAATACAGAATACTTATAAAAATATAAATGTAAGGCACTGTCTGCATTTTTGCACACCTTTTTTCTAATTCTCTAAATATTATGTATCTAATGTGAACAATTGTTTATTCAAAATGAATGCTTAATTTTCTAACAGAAAGGTTTACAATTCACAAATTATATTATTGTTAATAGAATCTGATACATGTACCCTAAGTTCTTGTCAATAAGCCGCGGCTTATCTAAGGAAAAAAGTTGTGAAAATGAAAAAATAGAATATCGGCTTATACATAAGTCCGGCTTATACATCCATCGCGGGGGTTGCGTTCCAGAGCCACCCGCGAAATAAGAATATCCGCGAAGTAGAAACCATATGTTTATATGGTTATTTTTATATTGTCATGCTTGGGTCACAGATTTGCGCAGAAACACAGGAGGTTGTAGAGAGACAGGAACGTTATTCAAACACTGCAAACAAACATTTGTCTCTTTTTCAAAAGTTTAAACTGTGCTCCATGACAAGACAGAGATGACAGTTCTGTCTCACAATTAAAAGAATGCAAACATATCTTCCTTTTCAAAGGAGTGCAAAGCAAGCAGTCAAAAAAAAAATCAATAGGGTTTTTTGGCTTTTAAGTATGCGAAGCACCGCCGGTACAAAGCTGTTGAAGGCGGCAGCTCACACCCCCTCTGTCAGGAGCAGGAAGAGAGAGGAAGAGAGAGAGAGAGAGAGAGATAGAGAGAGAGAGAGAGAGACAGATAAAAAAAATCAATACGTGCCCTTTGAGCTTTTAAGTATGCGAAGCTCCGTGCAGCATTTCTTTCAGGAAGCAGCTGCACACAGCCCCCCTGCTCACACCCCCCTACGTCAGCGCAAGAGAGAGAGAGAGAGAGAGAGAGAAAGTAAGCTGGATAGCTTCTCAGCCATCTGCCAATAGCATCCCTTGTATGAAATCAACTGGGCAAACCAACTGAGGAAGCATGTACCAGAAATTAAAAGACCCATTGTCCGCAGAAATCCGCGATATATATTTAAATATGCTTACATATAAAATCACAATTTAAATGACCGCTACGCGCTCGTGTTGACTCGGCGACGCCCAGAGCAGAAAGAACGCGCTCCGGCCGCTCCAACCGCGCCATGCGGGGAGTAAGAGAGACGGCAATATCTCACACTCTCTCCCCCCTTAAAGAAATTAAATGGGCGCGAGTGAGACCACTGACCTCCCTCCCTCCCTTCTATTAGTTATAGGTTATAGTACGTTCGGCTTATCCATGAGTCCGGCTTATCTATGATACGATTTTATTTTAAAAATTCGTATGATTTTTGGTCTCCGGCTAATACATGAGTCCGGCTTATAGACAAGAACTTAGGGTAATAGAAAAAGAAACAGAGAGATAAAAATTAGCTTGTGTCCTAGCTAAGACTTAGAAATTCGCTGAGGGAATTATTACTGGGGTCAAAAATAACTGGATACCATATTTATTAATCAGAAATCAAATCACCAGAAAAAAAGTGTCAGACATAATCTAAATATAAAGAGCTTAAATTATGCGGTTTCACTTATAAATTAACACACCATATCACAATCTAAGGTGTTCTCAGGCAACTTTGGGAAGCATCTTATAATTGCTTTGTGTAGAAAAAAATATTTTGAAATTTAAAAGTCATCTGTAATTCAAGTAGACTACAAAGGGAGATAATTTAATACCACACTCACTCTATGGAGATGTGGAAATTCTTCTAAATTATCCCACAGAGCAAGTATCTCGCCATACAAGATGCCTAAAGCAGCTCCAACATATGATCAAAGGATTTTCATATGGCTGTTACTGCAGCTCACACATCAACAATATGATGCAAGCTAAATATCAGTGGCTTTTATGTGAGGGAGCCAGGAGAATACCATCTTAGGGCTTTTTGTAAGATTACATAGTCCATCTTAAAGATTCCTAAGATTTTTAAAATAATGTCGCTATGGATCTAAAATAAATCTAATTGGCTGTAACAAAAACAATATGTTTGGAAAAAATCTGAGACTGCCTTAATTTAAAATAATTCAGTTCTGACTATCAAGTAGAGCTATGGGGCTGTTTTCTGATCATGGATAAGAATATAAAGCCCTCTGTCTATAAATCAAAGTTGAGCTGAACACGGGTTCTCCAGCATAATAACAATGGATTAAAATGAGAAATGTTAAAAATTATTTTATGGATTTCTTCATTTCTTAATTAAAATGTGTACCTTATAAATCATTACAACATATAATATTATATCTTATTCAGATCAGACTCCATCTTTTACAATCATGTAGAAAGCAAAGAAAGAAAAAGGAATAATCAATTAGCTGTACGAGTAGGCAGCCTTCAATCCAGAGGAATCATCCATCTGCAACCCTGGTGGACTGGATGAAGTAGCGTCTGCTGTAGCTGTGGAGTCTAATACAAGAGTGTACCATGTACAGGAGAATGTTGAAGGAGCACTAACATCTTAGGCATGGGACTTCCTGTGGGCATTCTTTTAGTCAGCCTTTTACATCAATTCAGTCTTATTCCTTGAGAGACCCTTCAACACCCCCTGCTGGAGGTGGTGCCTGACCTTTTGAGCACTGTGTTGTTGGTGATCTTGTCTCTTCAAGTTATGCCAAATATACAATTGAGGCAGCATGTGTAGAAGGAGTTAAGCTGCTTCTCTTGTTTTCTGAGCAATGTCCAGGTCTCGCAGGCCTCCATGGCATACAGAAATGTGCTCAGAATGCAGGCAATATCCACCTGAACTTTGGCGTTTACAACTTTAAAATATATTTTTAGGGGGAAGGGGGGAACTTGTTTCAATTCCTGCTAATAAATCATTTTTTCTTGCAAAACTAGGATGTCCTATTTTTTGAAACAATGTCTGTTTTTAAACAGAAGTAAAATGAGGAAATGTCATTTTCAGCATCTACTGTATAGTGAAAATTGTTCAAAGATATTTTGCTTTTCAGACAAATGACTGATTTTTCATGTTTAGTTTAGCATTCACTTTTGTAAAGAATAGTAATGGAAAGCTGAAATCTTTGTAAATACAAATATAGGCAGAATTTACAAACTGGCTTCAGTTTCCTGAGTTTCATTTGCACTCCCTGCCATTGTGTGAAATTGTTTTCCTGTGCTTGTATTAAGGATTTGAAATGGGGAAGTCTTAAAGACAAGGTAAGAAAAGATTAATAAGGAAACAGGCCAATCAATCATACATGTTACATTCTTGCTTTTTTGTTTTTACTATTATGCTGTTTCAGTCTGTGAGAGTTTTTCTCTGTTTTTGAACATGTGAAGAGCAACACTGAGAATTTTTTTTCCAATGATTTCTAGAAAAATTCATTATAAAAAATAATATTATCTTAATGTTCTTTAAAAGCCCAGACACACTCTGACACCACAACTACGTCCCAGATCAAACTAGGGCTGCTGAACTGTGGCTCTGCCTAACTTTGTCCCATCTAAGCACACTCTGACAGCACCTAGAGAGAGAGCTCTAACTGCTGCAGCATCATCTATTCTGCCAATTTCTATTCTGTAAAGCGACCTTGGGTTTGTGAAAGGCGCTCAATAAATGTAACCTATTATTATTTTTATTATTATTATAATATGCCATATTTTATGTCTATTTCTCACTGAAACAAGAATATTCCAGCAAGGTATATAAAAGAGTTCATGTCAGATCTTTGGCTGGATCTCATTTTATAGTTTGTTTCCAGATGCTTGCATTTCAAAAGGATCTTGCTTCACTGCTCATAAAGTCTCACACAACTAAACTCTTATATTTGTTTACAAATACAAACTAATTATATATTTTACATATTTTGCTGTATTACATCCATCCATCCACTTTCCAACCTGCTGAATCCAAACACAGGGTCACGGGGGTCTGCTGGGGCCAATCCCAGCCAACACAGGGTGCAAGGCAGGAACCAATCCCGGGCAGGGAGCCAACCCACCGCAGGGCACACACACACAAACACAAAATCGCCAATCCACCTAACCTGTATGTCTTTGGACTGTGTGAGGAAACCAGAGTACCCGGAGGAAACCCATGCGACACGGGAAGAATATGCAAACTCCACACAGGGAGGACCCGGGAAGTTAACCCGGGTCTCCTTACTGCAAGGCTGCAGCGCTACTGTGTTACAGCCTTATGCAAAATAATTTAAATTTACTTTGTCCCCACATTATGCACACTCAATACCACAAAATGACAAAGAAAATGTATAATTTTAGAAATTTTGCAAATTTATTAAAAATAAAAAAGCTGAAATATCACATTGAAATAAGTATTTAGACCTTTGGCTCTGACAATTGAAATTTGGCGCAGGCACATCCTGTTCTATTGCTCATCATTGAAAGGAAAATCCAAGGAAAGCATGCAAAGATTAGAAACAGGATTAAACTAGAGCACAGATCTGGGGAAGGCTGCAAAAAATCTTGCAGCATTGAAGGTTCCCAAAAGCACAGTTACCTTCATAATTCTTAAATGGAAGAAGTTTTTAAAGACCATGACTCATCCTAGAGTTGGCCGCCTCACCAACCTGAGCAATCATGGAAAAACGGCCATGGAAAGACAGGTGACAAAAATCCAGACGGTCAGTCTGGCTAACCTCCAAAGAACCTGTGGGGACATGGGAGCAATTTTCCTGAAGGCCAACCATCACAGCAACACTCCACTGATCTCAGTAAAAAAACTGAAAACTGAAAACATGGAAGCCCACTTGGAGTGCAAAAAGGCACCAAAAGGACCCTCAGAATATACGAAAGAAGATTCTCTTCACATTTACAATTGCCGGAAACTCAATAGGTTGATAATCCCTAGGAGAACAATTAAATGACAAGATTTGTTAAGCCAGTCCACTCCTGTTGTAAAGAAATTTCAGCAACAATGTCTACTTTCTTCTACAATTTGCACCATGTTAGTTTTATCAGCCTATAATTGTGTTATCATGTATGTTGTGTTAGCATCAGTTGTATTTTCCATTTTATAAACCTCACATATGAGCTTTTGCAAATTTCACAAAATTTAGGAGGTTCCAGGTTTGAATTTTCTCCACAACTCCTGACCAACGTCATACCTTTTCTTGGGCTAAAGTAACTTTGATACCCCTCTATCCAATAGATACTAGTTACCTTGGTTTTGTAAAGTGTACCTGGTCCTATATTTTGTTTTTTGTCAGATCATTCATTATTTCTATTTGTAGCAATGCAGGCAACTGTAGCATTTACTTTAAAAACTACAAAAAGTTACTGGTCATTGCCAATGACTTTTCCCCCAGTCAATGTGTATACAAGAACAACCAGACATAGGAATCCTCATATGGTTTCATCAACCATACATGATCATATCCACAAAGCTGACCTGCTGACTTATCTAGCCATGATCTGTACTAGGCTGCCGCCATTGTTTCCCACTAAAGGTATGTTGTATCTTTCTTGGATAGTAAGTGTTAGTGTTCCCCTCAGAAGATGTCGGCACTACTCTCATCGCCGCAAGACACTGGTCTCTTTCTTGCTGATAATTAAATTCGAAGATTATTGGTTTGCATCAGGACCTTCAAATTCATAAACTGTAGACCCACTGCCACTCTCTGCATGAGATACTCCATCTCCGGTTGTGTCTAATTTTTCCTTTGTTTGGCTATTTTCTATATTACCTTGATCCAAAGAAGCAATAATATTAATTATCTTCTTTGCATTACACCAACCATTGTTAGTTTGAGCTACACTAATGAGCTGGATACCCCAGTCATGAGTGCCCCTATTCCCAAAACACTGTTAAATACCATTTCCTAAGCTACTGTCATTTTTCTTTGTCAACTAATTTTCTGGTATTGGCTGCAAAGCAGTTTATCCGTGACCCATTACATTAAAGAAATACCTATACTATACCCTGTCAATTACAAAATATATACAGTTTCTTATTCCTGGAGATAACATTATAACATTCCAATTCTTATTTAGTTGCATGACTATGCATACGGGTGTAAGAAACTCAGTTGTATTTGTCCACTCAGACAAAGTGTCATTGGGTCTATAATATAGGTAACTGTAAAAATACAACATATATTATTTTATTTTTTTTTTTATTTAAAGGCACCTTTCAAGGCCCTCAAAGACACCTTCCAAAACACATTAATAGCAAGTCACAATATAAAATAAAATAATAGAGTTACAATAAAACCAGCGTTAATGCAACATTGAAATTAAATAAATCATCTAACATTTATATCAAACAGAATAAGCAGGCTTAAAAAGGTGTGTTTTAAGGCGGGGTTTAAAGGTAGGAATAGAATCAATGTTAACAAATGTCTTGTGGGAGAGAGTTCCAGAGGTGAGAGGCCGCTCGACTGAAAGCTCTAAACCCCATGGTAGTCAGGAGAGCAGAAGGTATAATTAGATTAATAGGGAAGGTGATCTAAGAATAAAGGAAGGAAGGAGTGGAGATATGAGGAGAATTAGAAAGATATAGATATGTAAGATTATGGAGGATCAGTGAAGGTGCTAGAGGACAGGCGTAATGTGTTCTATGGAAGGGTTCTGGTAATGATATGAGGAGCAGCAATCTGAAGCAGTTGGAGTTTGTGGGGGTGTTTGTGAAGATGACCAAAGAGGACAGAATTTCAATAATCAATACATGATTTAACCAGAGCATGTACAAGAATAGCAGTGCTGTTAGCTGTAAGAGATGGGCGTAAATGTCTAATATTATATAGATGGAAATATGCTGGCGGACTGATATTATTAATATGTGCCTCAAATGTAAAGGTACTATCAAGAAAGACATCTAAATTCTTAAACTAGGAGGAAGAAGAGATTAAAGAATTATCAAAAGTCAGAGAAATGTTGTCACATTTGGCCAAAACACTTTTGGTTCCTACAAGAAGAACC
This sequence comes from Erpetoichthys calabaricus, assembly GCF_900747795.2. Classification (NCBI taxonomy): domain Eukaryota; kingdom Metazoa; phylum Chordata; class Cladistia; order Polypteriformes; family Polypteridae; genus Erpetoichthys; species Erpetoichthys calabaricus. The sequence continues at coordinate 141,280,020 of NC_041398.2, read as the reverse complement.
TCTGTTTTATCACTATTTAATTTGAAAAAAGTTAGCAGACAACCATGATTTAACTTTCTGCAAGCAGTCAGAGAGGGAAGAAGATGTAAGAGTGGAATTATGCTTAGTAGACAGATAGAGCTGGGTGACTTCAGCATAATAGTGGAAATGAATATCAAATTTCTTAAAAATATGAGTGAGGCAGATGATAAATAGAAGGGAGCCTAAGACAGAGCCCTGGGGCACACCACTGACAACTGGGCAAACTTGTGATATGAATTTTTTTTTAATTGTACAAACTGAGAGATAAGATTTAAACCAGGAATGTGGAATGCCAACAATACCAACTGATTCTAATCGCTCTAGGAGAGATTGTGTCAAAGGCAGAGGTCAGATGAAGGAGCACAAGTATGGTTAGTAGCCCAGAGTCAGCTGCCATCAGCCGGTCATTGGTGATTTTAACCAGGGCTATCTTTGTACTGTGAAATGGATAAAAACCAGAGTGAAATTGTTCAAACAAATGGTTTTCCAAAAGGTAGGTTTAAACCAGAACAGCAATAGTTTTTTCGAGTGTTTTTGAAAGGAGAAGGAAATTTGAGATTGAATGGTAATTATTTAGGTTATATGGTTCTACATCAAATTTCTTGAGAACTGGAGTTATTACAGCTGTTTTCAGAGATAAAGGTACAAGACCAGAGATAAGGGAAGAATGTATAATGTTAGTTATTAAAGAGTAGTACTAGGGTGTTGTACCGTGTTAGCCATTATGAATGTAGAGAAAAGCCAAGCAAAATGACACCTTTTATTGGCTAACTAAAAAGATTACAATATGCAAGCTTTCGAGGCAACTCAGGCCCCTTCAACAGGCAAGATGTAAGAGAAGGAAAATAGGATTTAACCACATGAATAGGAAGTGGATCCAACTGACAGGCAGAATGCTTTTCTAATAATATCACATATTTCCTCCCCAGTTGGATGTTTAAAACTAGAAAAAAAGAGAAGAGGGGAGATCATAAAATGTTACACGTGCAGACTTTCCTAAAGAGATCAACCTTAGTGTTAAAAATGGTCATAAAACAGTTACATTAAGCAGTGCAGTAAAACTGAGGTGGAAGATTGTCAGATGGCCTCAGGATGTTGTTTACAGTGGAAAATAAAGCCCTAATATTCCCTTCACCAGACCTAATTAGTGCTGCATAATATTTAGCTTTTGCCGCAGACAGAGTATTCTTATAGTAGTGCATGTGTTCATCATACATATTCTTGTGGACAGCAAGGCCAGTCTTTAAATGAAGGTGTTCCAAGTTGCAGACTTTAGCTTTAAGTTGGCATAATTCTGGAGTAAACCAGGGGGCAAAGTGAGTGAAAAAGACTGTCCGGGTTTACAAAGGAAGTTGTCTAAAGGCTGTATAGTCCATCATTGTAGTGGGAAACCAGTTCTGGGGTAAATAAATTGTCGCTACTGGGTAGGCTGTCAACTCCATTGGAAAAGACAGTTAAGTCAATATTCTTAATGTTGTGAAATGGGATAGAATGAAGTGGGTTTGATTTAGATCAGGGGTGTTGAACTCCGGGCCTGAAGGGCCGCAGTGGCTGCAGGTTTTTATTCTACCCCTTTTCCTGATCAGTGACCAGTTTTCACTTCTAATTAATTTCTTTTCCCTTCATTTTAATAGCCCTGTTTTTAAGGATTCACTCCTCTGAATTGATTCTTTTTTTCATTAAATGACAGCCAAAACAGAAATGAGACATGAAACGAGCCAAAGGATGAGCAGCTAAACTGTGACGTCAAACTCCAACCAATTTCACTCCAACCAGTTTCTTAATGAGAAGCTGATTCTTGCTGTTAATTAAACTCGTTATTTAATTCCATCACTTTTTGCTGATCTCATTTTTGCCATAGCATTCATTCCCAAAACTGCAGATTTTCTGTTTTTTCCAAGAATGCAGTCAAAATGTTTTGGTGAGCTGAGAGATCAGCCTTACTGAGACTCTCACCTTTCTTTATTTTCATATATTGTGTGATGGGCACAGGTGAGCTGGTCATGTGGATTCTTGTTTTGTGTCTCGTTATTATTTGGCTGCTAATTAAGGAAAAAGAAACAAGAAAGGGGCCTGAGTCAAGTAAATTAAAATTAAGTCAAAAGAAGTTAATTTCAAGCAAAAACTGGTCACTAATGAAGAAGATGGTTAGAATTAAAACCTGTAGTCACTGCGGCCTTCCAGGACCAGAGTTCAACACCCGTGATTTAGATAATATTAAGCTGACATTAAAAGACACCAGATTGTTGTCAGATATGGACAGGTCAGATGATGTACAATTATGAGGAGTAACACCAAAATAACAGATAATATTAAGAATATGACATTTAGAATGAGTAGGAAAATCTATAAATTGCTGCAGACCAATACTATCAATGCATGATATAAAATCCTTTATAAGAGTATTCTTATAGAGTAATAGTATTAGTAAATAACATTAGTGGACATAGAACAAAGGGAATTTGCAAACTCAAACAATTCATTTAAAAAGTCCTTATTCAGCTTAGGCGGTCAATAAACAGTGGCGAGTATAGTGGGAGTAGCTCCATTGATTTGTAAGAGAATGGACTCAAATAAGACATATTGAGGCATAGTTTTGGAGAATACATTTCACTTCTCGCTGTACAGTATCATGAACACCACACTGACCAGAGGCATGGGGTTAGTAGATGTAAACAAACCCAAGAGGAACAGCTTGATTAATCTGTGAAAAATCATTAAGTTGCTGCCAGGTCTCAGTCTCATAAAGAAAATCAAGCCTGTGGTCAGTTAGCAGATTGCAGAGTAGAGGACCCTTACTGGAGAGTGAATGGACAGTCTGTCCAGATCTACATTAAGGCTGAGGAAGAGTAGACCAAAAAAATCAAATTGGCTTTTAGCCATGATAGTTGAAATTCCTTCGAGACCCGGGGTGAAAGTATTTCCAAAGAGAGTGATGGAGAATATCCAGGTGATGATACAGTGCCAATGGTGGCTCAGAAGGGTGAAACCAAAGCTGAAGAAATTCTGCTGCTGTGTACTGCAGTATCGATGCCACTGGATGAAGTATGAAAAACAGGGTAATCCAGGTAAGTGTTCTCTAAAGAAGCACTCTGTTAATCTGCATTCTGGAAAGCTTCCAGCTGGAGAAGGCAGGTCATCAGCAACTAGGTAAACACCAGATTTATCAGATATCATTAAAACCAACCAAACAAAACTCTGGCAGATAACTACAAAGTATAACAACTACTGTCAATTAGATGAGAAGAGATCGCATTAATTAATTAAACTTAACTAATAAAATAAAAATAAACCAAGTCTTCAGCACAGCAGTGGCAGCCAGTAGCGCCAGCGTTCGCTCACCTAGAATTTACTCTGATTATTATTTCTGCACTAGGTGCTAGCCATGTTACTCTGTATCCATCCACTGTTTTGTTGAGCCTAGCACCAGTTGCAGAGCAGTCTGTATCTATCATAGAATGTAATCCTAATTGAAATACACAACTCACTTTGGTCATTACCCCCATTCTTTCCAACTTACAGCTCTCCTAGGTCTATTGTGTTTCACTATCATGTTGTCTGACATATTAGTAATCACATTTTCTAAACTCCTTGCTACTGTATTACCCCTATACACACAAAGCAGGATATTACATCTACTTCTGTTTCATTGGTGTCAGGGATTACTAGAATGTGAAACACTGTTGAAAGGCAATCTTTACTACTGTCTGATTTTACTAAATTGAATTGAGGTTCAATTTTAGCTGTTTCACTGCAGCTTGATCATCAGGAGGTGGAACCTTCCACCAATTGGAGGCATGAATCTAATTTGGTCTCTCTTCTAGTTTCAGCACTGTGGTAGAGATTAGAAGCACCTGATATGGCCCAGTCCACCATGGAACCAGGCAGCTCTTTCACTAAAAGGCTTTTACTGTAGCACATTCTCTGAGTTCAAACCCATGTGTTGTTACCTCTGATGAGCTAGAAAGAACAGCCTTTACCTGCTGGTATAAAGACTTAAGATGCTGGTTGTTGCTTTGGCAGTAACAGTAACGGTAGTGCAGATGACAATTTTCATCCAAATTTAATTCTGCCTGCAATTTAGCTAATTTGTTTTTAATGGTTAGATTGGTCCCTTCCACCTGTCCTGAAGTCTGAATGTGATAAGCACTATGTATAAGTTTCCTTTAATTTTGTCTTTAATTTATAACATTCAATATAGATCCTTCAACAAGAACATATCTTATTGGGTTGCTGGTATTGCCTCTACCCTTTGGAAAAACATATCAATCACAATAAGGCAAGATAAATCCAGGAAATGGGGAGACCATTGCAAACTCCATGTAGGGAACACTTGGGACGTGAATGCTGGTCTCCTTGTTGTAAGGCAGCAGCGGTGCTAATATGCCACCAATACCATAGCTATTTGTCATTTATTCCAACGTTTGCAGAGAAAAGAATGAATAGTTTGCTTTTATTGTTTTTTTATTTAAATATTTTATTTATTTATCAATGTTAATGTCTTATTTCTAATTATTTTATCTGAAATTAGTCAAATAAACCCTCTCATTATGCATACTTTACATAACATACGTCATCACAAAAACACACACAATGAGTACTCAACCTGACACACACTACACAATTTGCCGCAATGTTTTTTAAGAGCATTTATCTCCTTTGTACTTTGTAATTATCAAAAGAACATCCTTCCATTAAAAAGCATGGCCAGTACTTTAAAATGAAGGAGCTGCCTATATTTACACCAAATTTGGAGACATTCAAAAACAATTATGTTTTTCCTAATTAATTGAGAGCTCCGTTAATTTAAACTAAAATACTCCTAATTTTGCATACATGATATATTTTAAACAATTTCTTTAACAATTACTAGCATTATTGTACTATTAATATACCTGAAAGAGCTAAGCAATTATACTTCAGATAAACAAATCCCTTTCCCACATCATGTATCATGCATAAAACAGCATTCTTAGTCTCACTTAGCTTTCTTTTAAGCTATCTAATCACTTCACATTTCTTTTCAAACATTCTTCTGTATATAAAAAAACAAGTCAATATAATCAGCATTTTTATGTCTCTCATTCTTCCAAATATTTTTTCAATCCCTCTTGTGGTGCATAAGATCATTTAATTTATTTAAACACCGCATTAGCAGGGTCTATATGCAACCCTACAACTTCTAGATATGTGACCATTCCTTGTTTTAATTATTTTGGTAGCGTCTTTGTTTAAGATTCCCTACACTTCTAGGCTTACCAACAGTCAACATCACTCTCAACACTTAATGTCACATTCAAAAGTACCAAAAACCTTCTGAAACTCAAAAGTCTTCTTCAACTGCACTTTCTTAAATTCCTTTCCTGTTACAATTCAGTTACTACTTTCCACATATTATAAACTTAAACTTCATCATTAAACAATTTTTTTCTTTCATTACTACAGTTTAACAGGAATTTCCAATGATCCCAATCAAAAGCTTCATCTAGAGGCCACCGCATTGCTTTTTGTTCTCTTTAGTTGATTCACGCCACTTGGTTAAATTAGAACCATTGTAATAATGATTCAGACAAGCATGGGTCTAATTCTGAAGCATAGCTGTAGCCTTTGAGAGCTATAGATAGAGCGAGATATTTCTCCTATCTAAGCCTATTTTCTAGGGAGTTCTCTGGAAGGTACTAGCTTCACTTTCTATTATTATTATTATTATTGGAAATTCCAGCTCTCTTTTATCATTAGCCAGCATTAGTGCACTATGTTAGTAGAGAGTACTACCAACTACTTTTTTATCCATTTTTTTCTTTATAATTTTATTGGATAGTCCAACTCTCTCTATTTTATTTTACTGGAAGGTCCAACCTTTTTTTGTTTTTTATTAGTCACGGCAAGCTTCTATTTTGACTATTTTTTAAATTTGTTTATTTATTTTGTTTTCAGCAGTACTCAAACAGTGCACTGGTTTCAGCTGATCTTTCAGGTCACAAAAATAATTAAATAATGCAATGGTGGTGCCTGGTCTGCCTCGATTGGCATCAGATCATTGTGATATCTCTGATATTGCCTCCATCTGGCAAAATACAGCCATATAGGTTTAAATTCTATAAAAAAGGGGGTGAGCCTCACAACCACTTGCTACTTTGGAAAAATATTTGCATTGAACTGCCTAAATTGAAATAGCAATACTTGCATTTTATAATTTAATGATTTTCAGCTAAAAAAAAAGACAAGCCACAATAATATGAAAAGGATATGCAAACTCCAAACTGCACAAACTGTTCTGCACACTGCATGGCTGGTAGCAGCACTAACTACAGTGCAGCCAGATGTTTTGTGGTTAGTGGAAGGGCAGCAGCCAATTGAAGATAAATTATTTCCTACATGGATACCTGTTCTGTCTGCACCAAGGGCATCAAACTGCTGACTTCTTTTTCATATGGTGGAAAGGAGCACACATAAACTTCCTGAACTCCTTTCAGCAGTAGTAGGAAATCAAGATGCATTCCTGATAGTGATGTTCTTTCTTTCTTTCTTTCTTTCTTTCTTTCTTTCTTTCTTTCTTTCTTTCTTTCTTTCTTTCTTTCTTTCTTTCTTTCTTTCTTTCTTTCTTTCTTTCTTTCTTTCTTTCTTTCTTTCTTCTGTCAAACTACTGTGCCTACCTTTAAACAGCAAATGGTATTGGATGTTTCATTCCACTTCACTAGTGTGTGCTCTATGGCCTTAATTGGAAAAAACCTAGAAGTGGAAGTACAAACACACAATTTAAAAACCAAAACAACATAGGTGGTCCCCATTTAAATATGGATGATAACCTTCAAGGCCATATTTCTAAACTGGGAAGTTCAGGCTGGAAATGTGCACCAACACCCAAGAGCATAGAAAACAGTGCAATACCATTGGATCCAGCCCTTCAGCAGTAAACAATTTACCATACACCAATAAACAATTTTTTTTAGATAAGTAATTATATATACACTCTTAAAATACTGATTCTTTAATGGTTCTTTAATATGTTGTGGTAAATAATCAAGCCTTGACAAAACAAAGAGGTCTGGGGCAGCCTCCATTATAATTGAAAGTTGGCTGCAGATGCAAAAAGTTGGAGGAAATGGTCATTACAGAGAAAAGTCCAAAATAGAAATGAACAGGTTAGGAAACATGACGGATATATAGTTGAAAAGCAGGAAAAGGAAGGATCTTGGGACCGGAACTGGAAATGAGGTCATCGGGCTGTGATTTCTTGAGATGTGGAAATTACGTCATTAGGAGGTGGGCTTTTCTGTTTGTCTGGAAGTGGCGTTTTCTGGGGCTGAACCGGAAGTGAAGTGACATCATGGGAACCAGGCGGAATTTCCTGCATTTGGTCTGCGAGGAGATAAGAGAAAGGATTAGTGCACTCTGCCACCCCTTGGTCTGGGAATGAACTTCTTTTGAGCCCTTCAGCTGCCTCCCATGTGTGTGTATATATATAGGAAGTCAAGACCAGGTTTCCAATGAAAAATAACTTGGCCAGGGAGCTAATAGCAGTATGAAGAAGAACTTGCTGCTTCAGGAAATCATAATCAAATTCTCTCAAGAGAGAGACTTCACAAAACCTGCAGAGTATCCCCAGGTCAAAAAAGGGGCCATGATGGCAGTCCAGTCTTGCCTTTCCCAGTGCATCAATGTGGCTGTACATTCAAAGCAAAACAGGGAACACTAAGGGTCATCAGAAGGAGCCATTTCACAAGCACATCCCTGAGATGTGTAGGGGCTGGAGCCCTTGCAGGCACATTCTCCAGGTCAAGTGGAAGGGGAACGTGCTGAACGTATTGAGGCTGTTGAGGATCCATCAGTGCAACACCCCACTTCTGGCACCATTTATCAAGCTTGGTTCACAGAGTTACATGAGAGACCGAAATACAAGATCAGGTTCCAAGGAAAAATAACTTTATTGCTGAGCAGGCACAAGCAGTCTTAAAGCTTTATTCAAAACAGGAGTTGTTCTCCAGTTCCCTTTTCCAGATTAAAAGAATACAAAGTATTCTTTGTCAAACAGGTTCAGTGGCTCGGAAGCACTAGCTGCAGCTGACATAGTCTGGAGGAGAGAGAGGACAGGAGAGTGAGCAAACGGAGAGGTCAGTGCTCAGCTTTAAATGTTCTAAACATCGTGCGAGAAGCATATTACATGTTAAGCCTGCAAACCTGCAGCTGATCCCGCAAAGGGCAAGTTAAGAGTGTGCTTGTTTCACATTGAAATACTGACTCAGAAGGAGTTTTTTGAAGAGCAGTTGTGTAACTTTACCATTGCTTTACTGTTTAACAGAGTGTCAGCACACAGCTAATGGAGAGCAGAGCAGAATCAGCAGTGTCATTGGTCACTATATATATCAATCCCCACAGAGAAATTGCCTTTTTGCATGACCTTTGGGGGTCAGAGCACAGGGTCAGCCATTGTACAGTGCTCCTAGAACAATTTTCAGGTTATTGAGCAAATGACAGAAAATTGGAAAAAAAAGCTGAGGAAGACACAGTCATGGATTGCTATAAACATTTCAATAATAACTTAAATTATTTAGGGACACTTATTTTACAAAACATCTGGGATGGTCTACTAAACCTTAAATCAGAACTGAAACTGGTTGTGAGCACTACGTATTACAATGAGGTGAATTATTTTTCTTTTTCTTGCTTTTTAAAATTTTGCTGTCTTTTAATGTTCTTATTATTTACATCTTTTCTAATTATTTAGCATACAAGTGAATGTGACACTGAAGCACATTAGTTGCTCTTCACTATTTGGCAGTTCTTGGATACAATCAAGGGAGCAAACCCCAAAGGAAAAAGTGAATTAAAAAATAATTAAAGACAAAAAAAGCATTTAATGCTTTGTCAAAAATAAATTAATTTCTTAATTTTTATGTAAATATAATACTAATACATTTAAATTGCATTTTATGAGAATAACAAAGGCCAGCTATTTACCAGTAAACAATGAACAAAATCTAAGTAAGAGCAATCTGTTTATTGTGAAACTAGTTAGAATGAAAACCTGCAAAAACGGTGGTAGCCAGTCTGTAGCAGCTCTGTGCCATTTGTTCGATATAGCCAACATGCTTGAATGCAAGCTAGCTTGTATTAAAGCTATTCAAGCCTACAGATTTAATTACATTAGTGAGGAAGTCTTCATTTGCATCAGTAAAATTACTATTGCACATGCAGTTTTATTCACAATACACTAATATACCAGTGTCAGACGTGAAGTTATATTTGGGAATAAAGACTTAAGTAACCAGAAAACCTGGAAAAGCATGAGAATATGATGGTAGTGAATATGTTGAAACCAATATATAAATCACTAAAATTTTTCCATGTAACACATAATAGTGCTTCCTAAATTACAAGCCAATTTTTGACATTTCTGCTTTCAAGAGTGTCACCATTCTGTACCGGTTTTTACCCTGGGGTCTACTCACTCGTTTTGAATTGTCATGATTTGGATTAACATAACCGAGTAAGCAGAAAAAGGTGTATCAATAGGAAAGTGAAAAGATTGTTACGAACTTAAAATGACGAACATAAAAATAAGAAAATTTCCTTTGAATGTACATTTACTGCTGTTTTCTAACTTCAGAAAATGAGAAGGAAAAACGGCAAGCTTAATAAAAAGTTAGGTCAATCAGAGTGTAAATGACTGTGACTGAAATGCTGGTTAGAATCAAACCTGCAGCCTAGTTTGGGTGCCCAGGATTGGGATGGGGACCACTGAAGTAAAAAATAAAAGTTAAGATATGAGACAGGTGCATGGTCACTCACATGGGGTGTTAAACTGTGTGTGCGTCAAACTGGTGTGTATGTGGCATTAAATCCTAATCCCTGGTAAGGAAGATGAAGCAGACCTGAATTAAACTTGAATGACTCAATTAACTTCTGAACGTTTCAAAAGAAGGATTTATTTCAATGCCTTTGTAAAACTAAATAATTATTTGTAGACAACAGTGTGTATGGTTTATCAAAACAGACGCATACAAAGTTTACAAGTAATTGAATAAATGCAGCAATGTGCAGACTCCGGGGAAGTATAGCATTTTGGCATATCAGGCACAAAACTAAAACATGTGCATGCTCACGCATAAACAATTTACATGATGATGCAACAGACAGCATGCTCAGACTTTTGTACAGCCGCCACCAAATTTGAGCAATGAATTTGAAATACTTAAATGGGTCCATGTCATTTGTCAGTTGTATTTTCGCTAGATCCATAAGCTTATTTACTGGATGAGCATATATGATCATTCACTTTGACTTCAGCAATGCAGATTTTTCCTTCATCACTAGAGATACTTTAGTGAATTTCCCAACAGGGCAAAAAACTATATGTTTGCTGCAAGTCAGGTAAGAAGAACCTTAAAGTTTGAACCAAAAATGGTCAGGTGAAACATGGCTGTGTTTCGAACAACGATGTCCCAACAAATCACTAGCTCCATAAACTGCTTGTGGTAAGGAAACGTCCCACCACCCCATGATCAAGAGATTTGGAGTTACTGGATCTGGATCCGCTATATCAGAAGAAATGTATCCAAGAGGTTTGGCATTGAGAATTTTCTCCACTTCCATAAGCACTGTTTGGAGAACTTCCTCTGAAACAGCGTGCTCCTTGAGGACAATGTGTAGGGAGTTCTTCACAGATCTAATCTCTCATTCCCATACAGTATGTCTCCAAAATGAAGAGCATTAGGTAGATAGAAATGAAACTCTATATGTTGCCTTGCAAGTTGTTCCTGATGTGCAGGCTCCATAGTGACAAATGCTTGATTAAGTTCTCAGTCCCCACCTCGAAAGTTAGTTCCTGTATCAGCTACAATCTCATAAGGCTTGCCACGATGAGCTATGAATCTTCTGAGAGCTAGAAGAAATTAATCTATGTATATACTGGGAATGAGGTCTAAATGAACACATTGTGTAGTGAGACACTTAAAAATGATGCCCCAGACCTTTACTAACCTTCTGCCTATTTTAATTGTAAATGGACAAAAGCAGTCCACTCCCATAGACCAGAAAGGTGGAGTTTGTATGCGTAGACGTGCATTTGGAAGTTTGGCCATCTTGGGAATGGTAGGCTGACCATGCCACATACGACATTCAACACACTGTCGTTTGTGACCTCTAATGGCTTGTCTACCTCAAAGTATCCAGTAAGTTCTCAGAATCTCAGCAAATACTCACTCTGGCCCAGGGTGAAGCAAACATTCATCATAATCACAACTCAGAATTTTATTTAAAGTATGATCAGGTGACAGCACAATGGGATGTATTTCATCCTCCCGTATTTTCTTTATTTCTTCAGACCCAGTTTTAATGGGCTTAGGAATTCCCAGCCAATAATCTGATGAAAGGAGAAGAAAAGAAGGACCTTGATTCCACTTGCTCATTTGGGATAATGACAACAAGGTTTTCCCTCTGGTAATGTCATCAATAGGAATCCCTGCAGAACTTGTGAGTTCCTGAATCTCTGCAGTATGTTCCCACAAACACTTTTCAGTGGCAGAACTCAACGTTAAGCCAATTCAATACCATGGTGCAGTCAGTCCACAGAACTGTATTTCTAATAGAAACTGGCAGTTTTATATGCAGTAGCTTTGCAAGCTGTGCACCTGTTAATGTAGAAATCCAAATGTGGCACTGACAGTTGTTTCTTAGGTGCTACCCATGATTTTGACATTAAAACGGACACCTATATGTTCCCTTGAGCACCTTCTACCAAGAGGTATGCAATAGAGCCATACACTTGCTAGGAAGCATCACAGAAAACATGCAAGTCCACGCCAGTTTTGGCTAAGTTCATGTATAACAGCGTGGGACGACAGTCTTAGGTATGTGCAGCAATTCATTCTCCCATTTATTCCATGCTTGGAGAAGGTCATTGGTGATAGGTTCATCCCAATCTTGTTCCTTTTTCCAAGGGGCCTGAACCAGGATTTGTGCTGGAGTGGAGAAGGGAATTAGATATTCTTTTGGGTCATACTGACTGGTGAGACAATGTGTCTGGGGAACAATCCCAATGTAATCCTAAGGCTGATTCTTCTGGATAGAAGAATAACTCCAAGAGGTGATGGGCTCAGAGATGGATCTGGGAGCAGACTATTGCTGAGTGATTTATTATGGTAGGCAAATGAACAATTAAATACCAGTCTGGCTTTATTATTGTGGTGAATAAGATGGTGAAGAATATGCCAAGAATTGGGAGAATTCACTTGCCTCTAGGCTGGTAATATTCACAACATATCCAAAGTCCACGAGTTTATTAATCTCAATATTATATTCATTAACCCTGTCAGGAACTGCTGTTAGTTGGCATTCAGTACTTTACAAAAGTTCATTCATTACTGCTGAGGGGATGTATGAAGGAGGGGAATGGTTTTCTTCCATAATAGAAGCATGGCATACTTCTGTACTCCGTTAAGTATCTCCATAGCTTCTTTGTCTTGTTTAGACCCAGTCACTTCTTTCTCCTGACAGAATGGAAGGGTGTCTGGTTGCCACAGTCTCTCTACATGATGGTGAAGGTCATGAATTGGCTGTTGATTTGAACTGTGCAAACATGAAATCTCATCATAAGGCTGCTGGAGGAATTCAACTGGGCCTTATAAAGTCCAGACCAATTGGGTACATATAGTTACTGGTCTCCTTTGGGGTCCCTGGTGCACTGACTTAATGGACGTAATTAGGTATGGATGGTCAAACCCAATCAGAACTATTGGCTGAATTTTTGTATATGACATAAGGGATTCTAGAGGGCATGACTGCTCTCCCGAATTAAGCTGATCAGCAGTAAATGCATTGCTGAGACTACTGTTTTCTAGGATTACTGACTGCTTATACTGCAAATTCTACTGTTGCACCATTTAATTGTATAGCATCCTGATGGATGGTTCTCAGTTCTAAAAGCTCTTTCCATCAAGACCAAGCTGTCTTACAGATGCTTGTAATATAATTGTGCAGTCTACATGGGATGAAGGCTGATATGAGTCTGTTGCCCTCTGTGCCACTTGTAGTATCTGTGTTTTCCTTTCCAGCTAGTCAGCAAAGTCAACAATTGTATAAGTTTGGCTACTTCCACTCTATATGATACCCCGTGTTACACAATGTTCTGCAAAGGCATCTCTATAATTTGGTGGCAATTTTATAAGCAGCCTGTTGACAAGGGATCCACACTGAAGCTCAATGTCAGCAGCACCACCTAATGAGCTCAGGAAACCTCAGGAAAATATTATAGGTTCAAGGAGTTATTACGGTCAGTTGTACTACAAAAAGGACATAGCAGCACTGGAAAAAGTTTAGAGTAGAGCAACTAGGCTGATTCCAGGGGTACAGGAGATGAAAAGAGTAAGAGCTGAGCCTTTTCAGTTTAAGCAAAAGGAGATTCAGAGGTGACATGATTGAAGTATTTAAAATTAAGAAGTGAATTAATACAGTGTTATTTTAAAATTAGTTCATCAAGAACGCAAGGACACAGTTGGATACTTATTAAGGGTAAATTTTGCACAAACATTAGGAAGTTTTTCTTTATACAGATTACCATAGACACATGGAATAAGCTACCAAGTAGTGTGGTAGACAGTAGGGACTTTCAAAACTAGACTTGATGTTATATTTGAAGAATTAAGTGGATAGGACTGATGAGCTTTGCTGAGCTGAATGGCCTGTTGACGTCTAGATTGTTCTAGTATTCTAATGCTCTAATGTTAAATGTAAATTTTATGCCCTTGCTTCTAAAAGATGGGCACATTTAGAAAGATGTGCCAGAAACATTAAGAAAAAAACAACACTGTTCATCTCCTTTCTTTCCAGTAACAGAATGTTGTAACTCTCTGTGCATTCTGACAGGTATTTTATGCGTGACTAAAATGTGCAATATATAGAAACATGAAAAGAAAAAAATTGAATCTGATCTAGTTTCACAAACCCAGGCCTCCTATTCTATTCCCATTTATGCTGAGATGCTAATTTATTAGTTACACCTAATTAGGAGCATGTTAGGTGTGCCTCCTTTACATGTCAGAACAGCATGAAAGTGTCTGGGCATGGATTCCCAAAGATGCTGGATGGGTTTCTTTGAAATGTTCTACCTTATGGAAATGACTGCATTGCACACTTGCTATATATTGGATGACTGCACAGTCTTCCGTGCAAGCCACACTTTCCAACTCACCTGAAATATGCTCAACAAGGTTGAGATATGGAGACTGTGCCTCCCACTGAAGTAATGAAAACATGCTGTCATGTATTCAAAATTATTTGGTGACAATACATATTTTGTGACTTGGGGCATTATCATGCTGGAAGTGAATATCCAAGTGTAGCCATGAAAGGATGAACTTGGTCAGCACCGATACTCAGATATATTTTACCATTCAAATTTTCTTGAGGGAAGGATGAATGCAAATAAATACAAAGTGGTCTTTGAAGAAAACCTGCTCCAGAGTGCATGCAACCTGGGGCGACAGTTCACCTTTCGGCACGATAATGACCCAAAGCATACAGTCGAGAAAATGCTAGAGTGGCTTCAGGACAAGTCTTTGACTGTCCTTCAGTGGCACAGCCTAAGCCCAGACTTAACCCCATATAGCAGGTATGTCAAACACATGGCCTGAGAAATCTGAGCGGCCCGCATGACAGATCCTAGTTAGCACTAAGCTTGCACAAAATTATTACTATCATTTGTGATCGAATCATTCTGCATCTTCGGCATTACTTATTGACTTTTCTTACTTCCGCCTTCTGACAAAAGCGCATTTTCCCATGGCATTACGGTACATCACCTGCTAGTACAGTTGCGGCTGCGGGGTCAGCTCCTTGATAACCTAGGCATGACACTGCCCCCCAAACGAGCCTTGACATTAGTTAATGAGCCGCGACGTCACAACTGAAGTGCTGCCTGGCAGGTTACACTACTGGCTGGGCTGCTGAGACTGACCACATTGCAGAACTGACCATCACGAGTAGTAATAGCTCGCATATTTTCATGTTTTTTTGCTCTAGTTTTATGTAATTTTGTGCTAGTATTGTAACGAACACTTAGTGCAGACTATAGCTGAAGATCTGAAGTGGACGCAAGAAGTTGGTGAGTTGTTTATTAACAAATTTTTGTGATTTTGAGTTTGTAAAATTAGTGTAGGTCAGGGGCTTTTTGCATATCGGCTTACTTTACAATATAAACTTTGAAGTAAACTTAGTAAAGTAAAATTTGATTTTTGGAGGATTTGTTTTCCAACTTGAATTACTGAACAATGAATTCAGTGAGCGTTTTCGTAATTTCAGTTCACACGAACAGGACTTTACGCTGTTTACATCACCATACTCTTACAACGTTGAAAATGCGCCTGAGAATATCCAAATGGAATTGATTGAACTGCAGTCAGATTCTATTCTGAAGGCAAAATACAATGAAGTTGGTGTTCCAGGCTTGTATGCTTACCTGCCACCCTCGTATGTGCAGATCCAGAAGTTGGCATCGAGAGTACTGTCTGTGTTCGGAAGCACTTACCTTTGTAAGCAATTGCTTTCGTTAATGAAAGCTACCAAAACCCCACATCACTCAAGACATACTGTCGAGCACCTTTCATTCCTCATAAAAGTTGCAGCTGCACAAGATTTCAAGCCGGATATTGACGAACTTGTTACTAGCAAGAGATGCCAAGTGTCGGGACAAAAGAAATAGATCTTAGCTAAGAGGCTAAGACTCTTAATTGTACGCTGTTGTATGGAGATTGTATGGAAATAAATAGCTTTTCTTTAAACTTTAAGTGTTACATTTTATTAAGTTTTCAATATTGGAAAGAAAGCTACAGTAACTTTGTATAATAGTATAATAGTATTTGTTACAGTGCAGCCCGCTGACGCATGTATGGCAGTCAAAGCGGCCCACCAATGGTAGTGAGTTTGACATGCATGCCATAGAGTATGTATGGAGAGTCCTAAAGCAATATATAGACATTTCCCAACTCAATCTAATAGAGCTTGAATGGATCTGGCAGGAGGAATAGGATCAACTGTGCAAATTGTTGTGCAAAGCTTCTAGAAACCAAGACAAGAAGACTCAGAGCTGAAATTACTGCAAAAGGGGCTTATACAAAGTTCTGAGTTAAGGTTTTGAATAATAATAAATTTACAAACCTTTGTAAAAACATGTTATCACTTTGTCATTATGGGTGTCATTATGTGCATTATGGGTTATTGAGCGTAAGCTGATGAGTGAAAATGTCAGATTTATCCATTTAAAATTAAATCCACAACAATGGGTGCAATGCAGCTACACAAGTTCTAAATTCAATTATCATGTGAAGCTGTAATTAGAGAAAGGTACAAACTCTCACCTACTCAGATGTAGACATCTTGTGTTAAATCCAAACAAGAAATAGAAGTTTGGAAGCTTTTAATAGATAAGAACAATTTCACTTCTCTTTATGCTTTCAGTTGCCCCACCAAATACCATACTGTATACCTAAGTCTGATTCTTCTGCTTTTTTACAAATTATTTGAAACATTTTTATTAGTGCTCAGTTTTCGCAGGGTGAGTATACAAGCTTAGACAGTAGACAGTTTACTTTACAGAGAAGGCTAACATTTGCTCTTATACAGGGGTCACTTTATTTGCAGATGGTCACATTGTAGTGTTTATTAATTGCACATTGCTTGTGGACTAAGTTAAAAAAAAAAGCACAGAGGTTTGTTTGTACAACTTTATTTTAATCTTTTGCTGTTTTTTTTTTGGCAGAGCACATTGAACTGTTGTTTGCACCACAAGCAGGTTCAGCGTACATAATGGAAGTAGAATTTGTTAAATGTATTGTGTTCTTAAATGCATTTGAATGTGCCACACACTCGCAGGGTACCTCTCAAAAAAGATGTTTACAAATATACAGATCTAACATGGTTTACCTTTACAGTAGCCATTAAGATTGACATGTAAGCTGTGCTCATAATACTCTTTCCTATTTCTCATGTATTGACTATTGTGGCAAAGGCGCCATATAGGCATTGACCTGACACAGACTGACAACGGAGGCACAGGTAAAAATAAAGAAAATGATTTTATTTTGTCTTCTGCCATGGGGCACGTCTTCCCTGTGTCCCACAGGTCCTACACAGTCCCAAAATCCCCAAAAAGAAAAACACCCAAAAACACACCCTTGTTACTCCTCCCAGGCAGCTTTGTCCTCCTTCCCCTCCCGACTCTGGCGCCCTGAGTAGTGGCAGCAGGTTCCTTCTATAGCCCTCCCGGAAGTGCTCCAGGTGGTAATTGGCCTAATTAGACTGCACTTCCAGGTGTGGGTGCATTCCAGCCCACACAGGCTCGTTAAGCCGTGCAGCTGTTCTGGGTGGTGGCCAAGGAGCCCAACAGGTCTGAGCCCTGAAGTCCCACGCCTTTGGCCCCGATGTAACCCAGGAAGGCTGCCACCACGTGTTCCGGGGGACGTAGTGTGCATCCCTTGGCTGCTCTCCCGATCCCAGTGTCAAAGGGGCGTCCCGGCCAGGCATGGGTCCTGGCCGTCCGCCACACTATTTACATAATTGGGAGCCCTGTGGTATACAGTATAATCCAAATTGGTGCATAAATTCATCTAAAGTATTATTAACAGAAGAAACTTTGGATAAACCTATTTTTTCTTTCCGTATATTAAAGGCATTTATGTTTGATTAATGGGGAGTCTAAACAGGCCAGATGTGGGACTGTACATGAGCGTATTCTGCTATGGCTGACATCCCATCCAGGTCTGGTTCCTACTTGGTTAAATAAGTAGATGTATGGATTAAAATGGCACATCGTTGTTTCTGTTTTCTGAGCCTGTTCTTTTCATTACAGGTTTATCAAATGCTGAAGACTGTTCTAGAAATATCTTGCATAAGGTCTGAAATGACTTAAAATTAGACACTAATTCATTGCACAATACACAATATGCAATACGACCCACAGTTGTTCACACTGGGTTTGTTTAAAGTTACAAATTAACCCAATCTACACATGTTTGGTACTATATATATATATATATATATATATATATATATATATATATATATATATATATATATATTGTGGCAGACGGTTGGGGTCCCTACCCAGCTGGGACGCCTGGATGGACCAGGAGAGGGACAATACCACCCCTGGACCACGAGAGGGCGGCCGCCCTGGTTTGCAAGGGGGCCACGGAAGCAGAGCTGGGAAGCCCATCCCTGTTGGGGCCCGTGGCCACCGCCAGGGGATGCCTGGAAGATTAACGAGTCCTGGAATGCAGCACTTCTGCCATAACTGGAAGTGCTGCTGGTGTTAAGTCCAGGGACACCCGGAGTGCTTCCAGGTGCTCATACAGCACTTCTGCCACACCAAAAAGTGTCGTCAGCAAACTATCAGGAAGCACCTGGAGCACATTCGGGGTGCTATAAAAGGGGCTGCATCACTCCTGTTGACGAGCCGGAGTTGTGAGGAAGGAGATGAAGCTTGTGAGGAGGAGAACAGAGGTGAGAGAAGAGAGAAGATAGAAAAGAGAAGAGACTGTTGATGAATAAGGCATTGTGGTGCTGTTTATAAATAAAATGTGTGTTTTAGGACATTTGGTGTCTGTCTGTCTGTGCCCAGAGCCTGCCTTACCACTATATATATATATATATATATATATATATATATATATATATATATATATATATATATATATATATATATATACTGTATATATATACAGTATATATATATATAGCATAGTTTACTGTCAAATAAACTGCAAAGAATACACGTGTTTCACCCTTATTTGGGCTTATTCAGGCATATACACTCTACTGCTCCCCTTGCGGGGATCGAACCTCTGACATCAGCGTCAGAGACGAAGTCCTTTTACGCTGCGAACATCCGCCCTCTTTAGTTGCGAGAAGCCGATCCCGCAAGGGGAGCAGTAGAGTGTGTACGCCTGATGAGCCCAAATAAGGGAGAAACACGTGTTGCGTACTCTTTGCATTATTTGACAGTAAACTATGCAACATTCTATGATCTGCTTCTCGCAACTGAAGAGGGCCCCATGGCGGATGTTTGCTGAATGGCAGACCAACCACATGCGTTGCCTGGTAGGAAACCACCCATACAATCAGGTCGGGACTCAGACTACAAATGCAATGAATATATAAATATTCAACATTTCGTCCCGTTGAGGGGGGGGTCCCAAAAGAGTTCTGAAAACTGACATTCCCCCCGCCTCAGCTTTGTCTACACCAGTCCAAGCTGGGCTTGGCCAGGCAGGAGAGAACGTCAGCATTGGTGTGTGCAGCACCGAGACGGTGGCAAACATCAAAAGCCTGCAAACTAATAGACCACCGAGTGAGCCGGACACTCGTGTCCTTCTGTTTGTACAGCCATTTCAGAAGGGCATGTTCAATCACCAGGGTAAACCGTCGTCTCCAGAGGTAGTAATGAAGGGCCTCCACCACCCACTTAATCGGCAAGCACTCCTTTTCAATAGTCAAATAATTATGGTCCCTAGATAGCAGTTTTCTGCTGAGAAATGTGATGGGGTGTTCTTCCCCCTCAAAACATTGGGAGAGCACCGCTCCTAAACTGAAAGTGCTAGTATCTGTTTGCAGAATAAATTCCTTCGAAAAGTCTGGATTGAGCAGAACTGGGAACGATGATAAAGTGGCTTTTAGGTCCAAGAAAGCTCTCTCACAGGTGTCGGTACAGGCAACACTACAATTCTTTCTGCCCTTTGTCAAGTCAGTGAGGGGGGCAGCCCGATGTGCAAAATTGGGTATTAACCGCCTGTAGTACCCCGCGAGCCAAAGGAAGGCACGAACCTGATGTTGTGTGGCAGGACAGGGATACACGAGCACCTCCCCCACCTTGTCCATTTGAGGTCTGAGCAAACCCCTCCCCATGGAATATCCCAGGTAATGGGTTTCTGACATATCAAGTTTGCACTTCTTAGGATTGGCCGTCAACCCCAACAGCCACAAAATGTCAAGCACCGCCCGAAGGCAGAGAAGATCAGATTCCCAGTCGTTACTGAAAATGACCACATCATCAGGATAGGCACCCACGTACGTGGAATGGGGATGCAGAATCTGGTCCACCATTCGCTGAAAGGTCAACGGTGTACCATAGACACCAAAAGGGAGCACTGTGAATTCAAACTACCTGTTTAGAGTGGCAAACACGATCTTCTCGCAACTAGACTCCTCCATGGGGACCTCCTAATAACCCTTCGTGAGGTCTTAGGTGGAGATATATGAAGCCTGCCCAAGCTTTTCCAACAGCTCTTCTACATGTGCATTGAGTATGCATCAAACTTGGAAATCTTATTCAAACAGCTAAAATCAATACAGAACCGAACCGAACAGCTTGAGACAAGCACAATTGGTCTTCGCCATTCACTTTTGCTCAGCCGAATAATGCCCAATTGTAGCATCTGTCAGACTTCCTCATGTATCACTTTCCTTGTTGCCTCTGGTTGGCGATATGGGAGCACCTGTATAGTAACACCGGTTGGAGTGACAATACTGAGTTCTGCAATCATCATCTGGCCAGGTGCTGCTGAAAAGATGTCCGAGTTCCCCTCTATCAGTAATAGCAATTCCGCTTTCTGGGTGACCTCAGGACTTTGTGACAGTCGTGTCACTACTTTAAAAGATTAAGATGCAAAATTTGTATGGGTTTCCTTTGCCCGGGAATTCTGACTTTAAAATTCACTGGCGACATACGCTCTTCTAACACTGCTGGCCTTTGCCATTTGGCCCGAAATTTAAGTGGATCGGATGGGATCAACATCAGCACGTGATCTTAAACTCATGTAGTTTACTTGTATTGTCATAATTACATTTTTGTGCTACCTGCTCATGCTGCTGTTGCTTCACCTCAATAGAGGATAATCTGGCAATATGTTTGTGCAGCAAAATTACTTGGTCGACAAATCTACCCCCTGGAGGTGTTACACAAGTCCCTGTCTGCTCTTCTCAAAAAATGTCATTCCCCGTGGGCAGAAACTATTTGACAGTTGGGACAGGCCTTACAATATTGTTCTACATCTCAACCCACATTCAGCCAATAAAAACATTTTGAAATCCACTCTCTCGTTGTTTCTGTGCCGAGATGAACCCCCAAAACATGACTGTGAGCAATCTTCAACACTGTTTCCCTGTACCACTTGGTACTACCAACTGCTTGACTACGTCCATCACCCATGCAATTAGAAATCACCTGATACAGAAATCCATCCTTAAGTTAAAAATGTGGTGTTTTAAAATTCGGGTCCTCTCTCTCCAGATAATAAGAGTTATTTGTAACGTGGGCTTGTCTGAATACAAAATTCAAGTTTTTATCGGCTCATTGCAGGCGAGCAAACTCAGTCTGAATGGTAGTCTCTGCTGTGTTCGATGCAGAATTGCACTCGCCTCCCACTGCTATTTTGTTTTTGTCCCGGTCCGTATTGAATGTCTAGTCTGGGGAGGGTGTTGGTGTGCACGACAGCGTTGAAAAGTTCTCCAGCTGTCCCAGGTCTTCACTTGAGGATTCGTCCCCCACCTGACTGGACAACTCCGGTTCAACTTTGGCCAGTGTAACAGAGACCTTAAAATTTTCCTACTTTAACATCTTGGGGGATATTTGTGAGCCACATATCTGGGCCAGACCAATAGCCATTGTTTGCACAGGTGGGATGTGGCACACCTGAGCCAGATGTTCCAGTTGATAACAGCGAAAGCAGCTGTGTTCAATCCGCACTATGGTGTTTGCACTATGGCGTCTTCCACCCATGGCACTGGCGACCCTGGAGGTCTGTGTTGGCTGGATTGAAATCGGGGTCAAGCCTGGGTAGCACCATTGTTTCCAGATGGCTTGTGCACCCTCTAGTCTGTGGGTCAGATCCAGCAGCGAGTGGACATTGTTTCTTAGTATTTCATCTCAAAGGCTCGCATCTATCCCTGACAAGACTGCATCAATAATGAACTTCTGCACAATTTGCTTGAAAGGGCCTCTGCGGATCCTGCTTTGAATCAGGTCCACTAAGCTCTGGATCTGTTCTCGTACAGGGTGATCCAGATCAATATGCCACAGCAGACAGGCAGGGTTAGTGGGCAAGTTATACTGTACTCTGCATTTATAATGTTCCTTGCATCACCTATCGATGACAGGTGCTTACAGCGCAACTGCATTCGGCCTGGATTTGCTTCTGCATCGCTTCACCGCAGCACTGTGAGCCTATGATTGCCCCGGCAGCAGACAATCAATTTTCCACAAACACAGCAATCACGCTTCAGGACACACTTTGGCATGTCATGCAGTTGGGGGGGGGGGGGGGGGGTGGGGGGGGGGTCCCAAAAGAGTTTATATATATATATATGTTTTTCCTACTTTATATATATACTGTATATATATATATATATATATATATATATATATATATATATATATATATATATATATATATATATTTACATTGTAACAAAGGCACTATATGAATTTTTTAATTTTTCTTCAAGTTGGGGCACGTCTTCCCTGTAATCCCCACAGGCACAATACAGTCCCAAGTGCACAAACACCAAATTAAACACACCGCAAAGTACTCCACCACTCCCCTCAGGCAACCTCGTCCACCTCCTCCCGACTCTGGCTCTTGGAGTGGTGGCCGCTGGCCTCTTTTATAGTTCACCCGGGTGTGGTGAAATCACTGCCCATAAGGGCTCAGGAGTTCCAGCTGCAGCACCCCCTGGCGACACCTGCAGGACCCAACAGGGATGCACCCAACTCCAATTCCCATGGAGCCCTGCGGGAAACCAAGGCACCGCTCCAACCCGGGGGGTGGCCATCTAGGATCCAGGAGGAGATATTGCACCGTCCAGGGCTGCTCCCCCTGAATATAGAGTGAAGGGGCGTCCCGGCACATGCTAATATACAGAACATAAAATGCCATACAAACAGTGACCAGGCCAAGAATTAAACCCTGGCCCCTGGAGTTGTGAGGCATCAGTGCCAACAATAATAATTGTGTTCCTTCTATGGGATATATACAGTGCCTCACTATGACCTGTTTACTTGTCGGCAATAAATTACTTTGGGGTGTTTGAGTTCTGAGTGACCTTTCATAGAATTTCATGGTATGCAAAATGAGTCCCAGCCTTGTTTTTCTTGCTGCTGATTTTTCTACTATAGGTATAATTTGATGGATAGGAGTGAAAAGGAGCTACACAGTCTTGGGTAATAGCTAAATGTGTGTGATGTGAAATGGTAAGGTAAGATTAAAAAGATTACAATGGACAGTTGTTCAACAAAATATAAAATACAGTACACCCTGCTCAACAGTCATGAATTCCAAGTAATGTATGTATGTGAAAAGGGAAAGTATTTGTCTGTTAACACAAAGATTTTTTTGTGCTATTTATAGAAGTTCACAAAAATGACACTGCAGGAGTGATGTATAGCAAGTTTGGGTGAGAAAAAAGGTATTAGAGGATAAAGAAGGTTATTCCTGAGTCACACCACACTTTGCAGTGTGCAAAGATTATTAAACCATCCATCTATTTATTCATTATTGAAGCCAGTTCAGGGTTATTGGGGTTGCAATGAAAAAAACTATCCTTGAAGAAGGTGCCACTATGAAGGTATTCACAATATTGCTGTTCTTACTATTAATTTATAAATTTATATTTCAGCCAGAGTTGTTGTCATGTCTTGTTCATTTTTTTGTATATTTAATATATTGGTTGTAAATCAAAAATTATGTTGTGTATAAGGTTGTCAACTTCATTCCCGGTTTGTTAATATGTATTGATTATAGTTGAGTTTATTGTTAGTTTATTCTGCTGTGTTTTAGTGTTTTTGTTATCTGCCCTGTCTCCTGTATGTGGAGTTCCAGGAGGAAAGGCTTCCTAAGTATGCAACTGAGATAATACCCCAGCAGGTTTTTAAGAAGAAGCTAAAATTCTCACTTCAGCAAAAGCATTGTTTCTTTTTGCTTCCTTAGTTTGAATTGTGATTGAATTGAGTTTGAATTGTGTGTTTTTTCTGGATTTACTGGTTTTAAACCATTTTGTCTTAAGGTATTAATAATAATACATTTTCCCATGCTCAGTTGTATTTTGGGTTATGCTTTCAGACTTCTTTGCTTAAATGTTTTGCATAACCTTTTCTTTAAATAAGTTCTTGAAGTAAATTTTTAAAATATTCAAGGAATTTTTGTGATTTTGTTTGGCCAGAGGTTTTAATGGTGTTTTTCCATTAAACATCAGTATTTATAGATGTTTTAAACATTAAAAACCTTAGATCCATTCTGTCGTTTGAATTTGTAGGACGGCAGCCTGGAAGTGAGGTCTAATCAGTAGGCTCAGAGCAAAATTAGGAGCTAGTCTGGCCTTTTTTATAGGCTTTTGAAATTCAGTTCCCCTTTTTGTGCTTTGTTGCAGCAGGTTTTCACAATATTCTAAAGTCACTTTTTCATATTTAGCTGCAATGAGTTTTTGTTTTTCCTACTTTATTTTTAACACATTATCTCTGTACACTTATTCTCTCTAAAGCAAACGTTTAGAGGCTAGGTTTGTGAGCATATTTTTGTTTAATTATTATCATTTTGCATTATAATTTTGTGTTTATGATTAATGTTTCTATTGGTTATTGAACTTTATCATTATTTTATTTATATTTTGTACACCATTTTATTTACTATTACTTTTGTTGATCGTCACCATTTTGTGATCATTGTTGTTGGCAACAATGTCTGTTGCTGATCACATAGTTCATCAACGTTGGGTGTGCCATCCTGGCATTGAGACTATTTAGGAATGCAGCATATAGCCCTTGGCATAGAAGGCCTTGGATTCTTTTAAAAACAAACAATAACTCTCGATTCTTAATATTCAATTAGTGAAAGAAATGTTGTTTACAGTTTGGACCTTTTTAAAATATTATTTTGAGTTTTCAACAAAGTTTTGGCTTTGTCGCTGCCATTTTGAAAGTCGTTTTACTGACAATTGTTTGGTTTGGTTTTCAGACTGTTATTGCACTTTACTCTTCTACTTCTGGGGTCTCCTTTATAAAACTTTGCATGGATTTGAGAGTGAAAGTATATATATGGGAAAAAAAAGGAAAATCTGATTAATAAAACCACACCTTTGTACGCAATTTACCCTTTATAAATCATAATCATCTTGTAAATGTGCATACATGAATGTGTCTTGAACTGCTCCTGATTTCGCCACAGAAACAACCATATATGGACCATACTAATCAACCACATACATATGCAATACAATACATATGTCATCACAGATGACTTGTACATTAATGAAATCAAACTGCTTACAGTTAACAAAAGCAGCTTCATTCTTGCCAATTTTCATTATTCAGTGCTTGAAGCTGGCAGTGTTTGGTGTGCATTGGCAGCGTGCAGCATGACTAAACCCCCTCCCACGACCACGACTCTCCGATCTAATGTCAGTATAATCCCGTATTTGAAACACTAAGGTGGACTTCCTCGCCTCTTTCTAATGTTAGTATATCTCAATGCTCAAAAGCCCAAGGCTGAATGTAGTAACCTGTCACCCAGTCCTCCTGTCGTAGGTGTCTTTTGACAGAAAGTTGACTGTTGTTAAACCAAGATATGAACTGATACAGCCAGATTTCCTGCATGTTCTCTTTTTAAAACGGCCCAATTCAGCACCTAGTTCTTCGGCGTGTCGTCTAATTAGGTTTAAAATCGTTGAGTTTAGAAACACATTTTCTTGAATGGGTGCCGCATTAATAGGATTGTTTCTTGAACAAGCATCACTTAACCACATAAAAATGGCTTTTTCGATGTCTTCAGATGTAGCAGTTCGCATACGTTTGCAACCCGAGATTTTTCTTCTTTTTTTTTGCTCGGTCTTTCAAGAAATTTGACAGTGTCGATGGCGAAATTCCAAATTCACTGGCAATGTCTTTTTTCTTTTTGCAGCAATCGAGAGCTGCAAAAATGTAAAGTTTTTTTTCTAATACGAACTGTTATCATTTTTTCATGTCTGCCATTTCTATAGGAGGGTGACAATGAGTTAAATTCCAATGGATGTTTTTCAAATGTTGACGAGCATTAAGCAAAAGGTATCACTGAAAACCACTGAAAACAAAAACAGCAAAAAGAAAAAAAGTATGCCGAAAGTCCGAAGAAAGAATTTTTTTACAATGTTTTTGTTCCAGGTAGCGTTGTGCACAACTAAGCTGCGACCACAGAACTAACCGCTCTGTGGATGATTCATTCAAGCATTTCAAGGTCTTTTGGACACTTCATTGTAATGAAAGTATCTGCTGAACAGTAACGAGATTTCTATAAACTTGTGTCATATGAGGAAACTGTCGGGACCATAAAAATACTTCGTTGTAATGAAAATTTCATTGTAAAGATATTCGTTGTAACTGAATTTTACCTAAATATATACTGGGGGCTTTGCCCCCTGCTCACTTTGCTCTTCAAATTCCACCTCCTGCTATTTAAGAGGGGGAGTGAACGTACCCCAAGGAGACGCGGTTGCTCCTCCGAAACCCCCTCTTAAATGTTGATACAATGGGAAACAAATACAGTTTTTTTTTTTTACCTCCTCTTTGCTTGATCAGCTGGCTTGCTCCTGCTGCCATGACACGTGATCTGCATCTTGTGTAGCGCTTCGAACATTAAAAAGCTTGTACAGCAGCTGTCTTTTTGTCTCAATGCATTGTCTCTCTTCCCCCCCAGACATCCTCTGCTCCTGTTGGGGGTCCTGCTGCCGAGGCGCACCCCTATGAAGAGGAAGATTTTCTATTCTTTTAATTAAGAGAAGGAACTGTCCCCTCCGAATATACACAGAGCTAAATTCATTCCTGTAAGAGACTTATGTTTGTTTGAAATGTCTGAATAATGTTTCTGTCTCTAAAATCTCCAGTGTATCTGTGCAACTCTGTGACCCAAGCATGCCAGTGTATGTGGATTTCACTTTCACCAAACAACAAATCTTTTAATTCTCTTGGACATTCCTCTTCATTGGGAACAGACACTACTTTTCCCTGATTGCAAAACGAATTAGACAATCTACAAGTCTCCTACTTAAAGTTAAATCCGAACAATATATTCGATCTCTTTTCGCTGTTCTGTTATTTCACCGAGTAATAATTTCCATTTGTTTGCACTAATGTAATATTTACTATCATTTTTGGAGACTTTTGAATTTTCGTACTTCCATTATATCTAACCTGCTCTGCATGTGTATCACGCCAACGTTTTTGAATTCTTTACGACGTTCTACTTTGTCATCTACGCTTTGTCTCATGGTACGTGAAAGTGTCTCTCTGAGAAAGTCTTGTCTCGTCCCAAGATTTTTATTTAATATACTGTATACATACAGTACATATATATATATATATATATATATATATATATATATATATATATATATATATATATATATATATATATATTTGCAGCTGGAGATCCACAAAGGGAGAAAAAATGAATCACGTATCATACAGTAGTTTTTATTCCTGAGCTTTCCTGAGTGGATCTCCAGCTGCAAATATGCAAACCGTATCACAGACCTTCTCTTCCATATATATATATATATATATGTGTGTGTGTGCGTATCAAAGATGAACCAAGGTCTGTCTGACCTATAACATCGATGATGACAGAAAATGTTTCCACCACTTAGTAGATTGTAAAGATGAATTAAAGAGTAATGACGCTTGAGATGGCAGACACTTTAAAGGATTAGTTCTCAGTTATGTGAATTCATGAGCAGGCTGTGCACATTGGGTGCCCAGAAAGTTGACTCCTGAAATGGACCATCACCACATGCAGTATTTCAAGAAGCATCTTTATAGAATGAATTGGACTGGGGATGATTTAGTAAGTGTTTCATAAAAAGGGATGAAACATGGATAAATCATTGTAACCCTTAGTTATAACTGTAATCTAAATACGAGAAGCATGATGATTCTCCAAAATCAAAGAATTTTGGGGTCCAAGCCAGTCCCAGAAGTATTTCTCGCTGAAAATCTCCTGATTCCTTTTCACTTTCTCTCTGGAAGTCTACTTTTTTAAAATCTGATCCTTTTGGAGTTATCAGGATCAAGGATCAACAGGACATCTGGCTCTTATATTGATAAATGGACAGATAAGGTATAGCTGCTCCAAGCATGAATGCCCTCGGTCCTGGCCACAATCCTAATCTTTAGCTCTTCTTCATTTTAATGTGGTTGGTGATGTGCCATTCTTTTGAATGCTGGTCCTCATGGGCTTTTTTATTCCTTTGTTGTCACTCTAAATTTTAAGGTAGCAAGGTTGGGTGTTTTGTGTTATGGGGTTGTTGGGTGGGGGGTGAAAATCAAGCATTGCGTTTTACCTTTTCAGAACAAAGTGGCCTACATTCCCCTTTAAAGTGTTGATTTTGTATTTCAATAAAACCCTGATCACATAAAAGATATACTGTATATATATCTGTGTGTGTGTTATTTGTTTTTAAAAATGCGATCACAGGTAGTCTTTCTTTTAGCTATTTAATAGGAGGCTGACCAAGTTAAACTTAGTGAAATGTTCACCTTTTCTTTTTTTTGAGCCACTTTATTCCTAAGTGTTTTTATATTGGACACAATGCAGGAATAGATCTTGATGAAATGACTGCCACATGTCTGTTTACCTATTAAACAAAGATGTAGTTATGAAAGCATGTGAATATTGTGTTATTTTATTTGCTGAGTAACAATGGGATAGGCTTCAGTCTCTGTGACGCTGCATTAAATTAAGTGGATTTGTAGCATTATAAATGGCCATGGTATAAATAATAATAATTAATTAATTACATTTATATAGTGGGTGGCACGGTGGCACAGTGGTTGCGCTGCTGCCTCACAGTAAGGAGACCTGAGTTTGCTTCCTGGGTCCTCCCTGCGTGGAGCTTGCATGTTCTCCCCGTGTCTGCGTGGGTTTCCTCCAGGTGCTCTAGTTTCCTCCCACAATCCAAAGACATGCAGGCTAGGTGCATTGGCGATCCTAAATTGTCCCTAGTGTGTGCTTGGTGTGTGGGTGTGTGCCCTGTGGTGTGCTGGCACCATGCCGAGGGATTTGTTCCTGCCTTGTGCCCTGTGTTGGCTAGGATTGGCTCCAGAAGACCCCCGTGACCTATGTTAGAATATAGCGGGTTGGAAGATGACTGACTGACTGATGACATTTATATAGTGCTTTTCTAACCTACAAAACTGTGTAACCACTTCAACCATTGCAAATGTGAAGCATCCATCCAGATGATGTGACAACGGACATTCTTGCATCAGTACACTTATACACCCATACAGTACACCCATTAGCTATTTGGTGGTGAAGGAGGCAGAAAGATAGTTAGCAAGTTAGAGTCAGAGGGTGATTAGCAGTCACAATGACCAAGCTGTGGTGGCAATTTAGGCAAGACATAGAAGAACACTCTTATCTTTTCAAAAGATGCCCAGGGATCTTTTATGAAGGTGGAGAGTCAGGACCTTTTTTTTACATCTCATCCAAAGAATGGTGCTATATTTTATAGCTCACTGTCATCATCTTGGCACTGGGGCATTGGGATCCACAAACAGATTACAGGAAAAGTGTCCCCCTGATGGCCTCACCAACAACTTTTCCAGCAGCAACTCAAGCTTTTTCTAGATGGTCTCCCATCCAAGTAGGATGGCCCAAACATGCTTAGCTTCAGGTGGATTACCTATTCTGAAGTGTAGATGGTGGGAAAATACTGCATATGAAAATAACCAAAAGGTCCTTTATTTGTCCAAAATGATTTTATGTAAAGGAAACTAAAGTTTTTGTTACTTTGGAGTTTGCATGTTTTATCAAGAGAAGCTGTAAATATTAACAGCAACATTTCTTAGATTTGTCATCTTAAATTCAATGGCAATAGCATAACGTCATTATATGAATCACTGCCACACCCCACTGGATGTGAAAAGTAACAATGCCTACTTAAAACACACAAAAAAAAAACCTTTTAGTTTTAGTTGAACTTAAAAAGCTGGCGGGGGACTTCAACGTGGGTTGGTGCCAGTGTCAAAACACAGCTTTTGTAGAAGTGTGTATATTTCATTGATTCAAGCACACGCGTCTTTGTATTATTCTCGTCTCTCCTTTATTTCTTAGGGAATCAAAGTAAACCTATATAACATTTTCTTTATGTGCAGTAAACCACAAAGATTTATGCTCGTTTTGCGCAGCAGCGTGTACGTTCGTTCTATAATCCCCGTTAGACGTATAAATACAGTAATCAGTTCTTGAAATTGTCTTTTAAATGATCACACTGCGTCAAGAGTACTGTTAAACAACGGACGACTTAAACAACTTTCTTAAGAAATATTACAAGGAATTTAGTCGTTGTACATTTACAACTGACACGTGCCCTCATTTGAGTGGCACACCCGAACCGGTTAGGAAGAGAAAGTGCGAGCTCGATGTTGCCAGAGCCTTTTTTTACGCATTCAGATTTCATCACAGAATTCGAATGACTGCTCTTTTGGGTGAGTGAGTATATATATTTAATATAATATACCTGTTCTCCGTTTGGTTGCTTTTAGACTGCGCCATCTCGAAACTTTACACAAGTTATGGTGGTAGATCGCGGTGGCAGGACTGACAGTCTGCCGTTGAGGGTGGTTTAGGAGAGTTGCCCTGTGCAAAATGGGCCACTGGACAAATCATTCGGATGATATGGTAAAAACGAGAACAGGCTATTGTGCGTCCCGTGTAAATGTAGGCTAAAACTGTTGGTACTAAAATAAAAGCGTGTAGGCTGGTGAAACTGCATAAAAGCTTTCCGGCAGCTTAACTGCTGCACTTTTGTTTTCAGGTTTGCAGCAGCTTTCACCTTTGTGGAATACGAATTAAATAAATATGGCCGATAATGAAATAATTTCTTGGTACGATATTCCATTGTCGTTTGTATCTTATTCCTTGTTTGAGAACGTGGAATTCAGGGATTTTATTATATTTCGGCAACATTGTTTTACAAAAATATATACATTTCTATCTGGATAGTAAGCCAATTGTTCGTTATTTTAACAGTACAATGCTGGAATACCGTATGGCGCTTTGTAACTAAAACTGGTGTTCATTAGAATAAACTGTACATGTATCTCATCTGAAGTGGGCATGGAGATGTTACATACTGTTATAAAATCACGACGCATTATGGGGCTTAAGGAATAACAGAACTGTAAGTAATATTTAAGAAACTGTTTATTACAGTATAGTGTAATCTGCATGGCGCCTCAGTGGTTAATTACCGGAACAAACACTGTCTGTGTGGAGGTGGCACACACACCTAGAATGTAACTTTGTGAAGTTGTCTTTCAAACCCGGCAGCATGAATGTGCTTTGGGATATTCGGAAAATTTATTGAAGGAAGAGACTTTGAATAAATGAACTAAGAGTATTCCCAGATACTGTTGCGTGATTTTCTGCTCAGTAGTATTCCTTTGTTTCTTACGTGGAGATCTTTGGAACGATTGTTTTGTTAGAAAATGAGAAGTCTGGGAGGAATGTGCGTTAGTTTATTAAATGACGGAATTCTGCCCAGTCCTTTGCCCGGATTAAATCGACTCAGGATCATTTGGGGCAGGATCATTTGTTTTGCAGAATCAAGTGGTTGTAATCAGCTAGTTGCAACCTAACCTTTGTGTCTGAAAAGCATGGGTTCTTTTAAAGTGTTTTACTATTTTCATGTATTTTTATGACCTTTTGGCAGACCGCATAAGCTGAGATAATAATAGATAGATAGATAGATAGATAGATAGATAGATAGATAGATAGATAGATAGATAGATAGATAGATAGATAGATAGATAGATAGATAGATAGATAGATACTTTATTAATCCCAAGGGGAAATTCACAATACAGAATATATTAATATATATTAATATTGATATTAATATGTCAATGCTTTTTAAGTTTAAAAGGTTATGTATCCTTGTTACAAAACAGTGAGTTATGTATTACCTCACTGTGAATCACATTGTTTAATTCTTAGCAAAAACTCCTGATTTTTAGATTGACAGTTTAGTCAATAGAGTCCAATGCAGTCTTAATTCAGTGCTGCATGGTCTTGGGGTAACATTTATTTGCTGGTTTTTAATACTGCTAATTTTAAAATCAGAAGCAATACCTTGCCTGATATTAAGTAGATTTGTGCTAGAGAGATCCAAATTTGTACTGTTCAGTTTAGATATTTTTCTAAACAATCTGTAAGGTTATCCGTATTTAGAATAGTAGTTAGAAATGGAAAGGTTTCATAAACCGTAAAACACTTTCAGTTCATGTACTGTAATTCTCAGCAATCTAGTTTAAGTATGCTAAGCATTAGACCATTAAACTAGTGGGTTTTCATTTACAATGCATTTTCTTAAATTAGATTAGGTTAGATTAAATTTATTAATCCCAAGGGATAATTTGGATGCTTTAAGCAGCAGAATCATAAAAAACAAAAATACAGACTCACAGGACAGGACGAATAATACAATAATGCAATTTTATGTACTTAAACATAAACTTGCTCATAAGTAAAACCCATAAACAGGTATAACATTTAATTTACCCACAACCCTACACATATTGCTTGTGAATCTGGACAAAAAAATCACACTTGGATGGCAGGAAATGCAGGATTATATTTGTGTAGAATTAATACAAAATCATGTCCAGAAAGTACCATAAATGGAACGAATGTTGCTTTAAACTGTCTTTGACAACATGTTGAGTTCTTCTCTCAGCATTACAGAGGGCAAAATTAAATGAAAGTACAGGATCAAAGGGTAAAATCTATGAGGATCAAACGAGAATCAACGTTTTGTTTATTACAGCAGTGTAAGTTGTATTGTATCAGACAGAACTTAAATTGCAATATAGAAATAAATAGTTTTTACCTTTATTATAGGCCTTTAAAATGTTCTTATTCAAATCGTAATCAAGGGTATTTTAGGAAATGGTTTGTAGGTTTTTGTAAAGCCATGAGCTGTAGTCTCTATACTCAATAAACACAACTAAGAGCACAACAGCTGAAATACGACAGTGCACAAGGGATGAGTCTAGGAAGACAAAAAAGCCTAACTGCCCAGCTGGGCCTAGTTAGCACCAGTTTTGAGTCCATGTCTACCTACTTGAGTATCTAACCCACCTATTCTTTACTGCCTATGCAGTCTTTTCTTTCTCTGCATTCTCCCTTTCTCTCTGTCTCACTCAATCACACACTTTCATGATCCGTGACTTTTCCTCTTTCAAGTGAGCCTTTGTTCTTATCTCTTCTTCCATCTGCAAAGTCAATACTGCCTCAGCCTTAGATGACTTCATGCCCACATCTGTGACCAAAGTCAGAAGTGACCCTAATGTGTCTCTAGAGACACCACTTGCAACTTCTTTAGCCCTCCGCAATCTTTAAAGGCTTCTTATGGTGTTTTCAATCTCCCATATCTGGTCCTTCTTATATTGTAGATTGTTCTTTTCTGAGAGTTATCATTAAAATGATTTGTGGTCCAGGAATGATTTGTAATTCTCAGCCTTTCAGCTTTTTTCACTTCTTTTTCTTTCTAAATATTTTATTAAAACTGATACTGCGTAAAAACACATAAGGGTGTAAATTAAAACAAATTTGATGGCAAACTACTATTTTTTTGTCATTTGTATTTCAGTAGCCAAATTTCCATTTGAAATGTTTTGCCCAAAATTGTTTTAATACTTTGAAGTGTTTATCAAATAGATGATGGAACTGTAATTGTCAATAATATTTTGCAAAGATTGTAAAATGTTGTAACCAGAAGCTTTTAGTAATATGTTTCTGAACTACAGTCATGTGGTCTTTCCCCATACCATTGGCTGGTGGCACATCAAAAAGGCAGTTTCTTGTAGGTTTATCATGTAATTGGTTTACGTTGGCTCCATTATCTTTGGGTGTTGGTAACTATGGTAGTTAGTTGAAACATAAGAATTATTTAAGAATTTGGACAATATTAAACAGTTGCCTATATGCTGTTTATTTATTTTTTGTCACAGCCATCAGTAGGATATGGAAAAATTAGGGAGGTCATTGATGTAAAATTTTTAATATACATGAAGTTTTTACATGGAAGCATGCTAAGCAACAGTTTTTTTCCAATAAAGCAAAACATGTGCATTTTTTATTCTTAAGGAAGCTATCATTATGTAAATCATTTTTGTTGTTAAAAGTCAAAGTTGATAGAATTAAGCTGCCAAAAGAAAATATCACAAACTATTACTTAATGCATTTCAATTTTTTGCTTAAAATGTATACATTAATTTTCTGGAAATATACGTATTGTTATTGTATGATAGCTGGTTAAGAAAACAAGAGTAGATGCATATGTTTAAGACTAAAAAGAGTTTTTCAATTCTAAAGCAGCTAACTAGAAGGAAGCACAAAAATGTTTTCTTGATCAATAACTGCTTTAGAAGAAATAATTGGTCTCCAAGATTGCTTAGAGGCCTTTTTTCTCCTTTACACTTAGATGTGTTTTAAGTTAACAAGTAATTAAAATATAAGCACAGGACTGCCTTTATAAGAGGGAATGCAATACACTGTTTATTTGAACTGGTTGCCATCCCAATGTAATAAAAATGTTTTAGTTAGCAGTATAATTCTCTTCAGCAGTCGCAGTTTCAGCATTCTTTATGAAGTTGACAGTAGACTTACAAAACATTTTGCAAAGCCAGAGTAGTTAGACTTTTCATTACAAGCTGTTAAGCTGGACAGCAGACATGCATTTAAAACTTGTAGTAAATATAATTGCATATCTGGAAATTTAGTGCTTGTCTGTGCAGTTCAAAGGGTAATTAAAAGAAATGAAGAAAGAGTATGAAGCTCACTGGAGCATCCGTTATCCATTATCAACTCAGATGTTCCATGAATCAAACTAAAAAAGTGTTGGAAGTATGCTTCCCTATTACTGTTATCCTGAAAGGGATGCAATAATGATGTTCTAATCATCTATTTTCTGAACTCATTTTTCCATTACTGTACCTCACCCATTCACTGTACCTGTGAGCATCAAACCCAAAGCAGAAAAAGCTGTGTTTGTCATTTAAAAGAAATATGCTGTCATTAAGGATCAAGTATTGATTTGTAAACCCCATTTGTCTAATTAAAGCTACATTTTATATTAATTATCATAGGATTGCAAGTTTTAATCAGGGTATTTTTCTATATAATTAAACAAAAAAAAAATCACCTGAGCAGGTGGAAGTGGAGGGCTGAGAAATCTGGAAACACCTTGCAATTTTCCTTGGAATGAAAGTGCTGCTTCAGTTTAATATAGCAACTAAACACATGAGGTAATTGTTAAAGGTATAGTCATCCTTTCTTACTAAGCTTGCAGCAAAAATCACTGTCTTCCACCCATCCATTCACTAAAACTGTTTGCATGATTACTCTTTTTGTCTCATAATAGCAATAGATTGCAGTCAGGGTTCCACATACTGTATGCCTCAGAAGGTGAACATAGAAAATGAAGCATATTTTTGTTAAATAGTCATGCAAAAAATAAGTTTCAGTTTTCTGATTTTTTTTTATTAAGTTACTTTCTTCTAATACTAATTTGCTGAAAACACTTTTTCGTTTACAGGTTTGTGGAGCCCATCCCTGCCACATTGAAAGCAAGACAAAAATCAATGGTAGGTGCATAACTTCTCAATACAGGGCACATACTCTCATTAAGGGCTAATTCAGAGTTGTCCGTTAACATATATATCCATGGTATAAGGATGGAATCCAGAGTCCTTAAATATGATCAATATGAATATCATGTAAGCTACAAACAATTACCAGGCCAGAAGTTAAGTCTTGGTTCCAAAAGGTTTGAAGAAATAATACTATTTGCTACGCCAGGCCATTCACATTACTAATGTTAAAAATAAATATTTCTTATCAATCTGTTATTTTAATCAGGGTGGCATAGTGGTAAAGTGGTTAGTGCTGCTACCTTATGGATCAAACATGGTGATTAAGCATAATATTCCATTCTGAAATTCATTTAATGCAATTCAGGACCATGGAGTCAATACCTATTGTAGCAATGTCCAGTTTTAGAGAAGAACTGTCGCTCACACACTGACAATTTAGAATGGGTTTCTTTTGGATAAGGGAGGAAAACTAGTCTCCCTGGAGAAAAACCTATGCAGATGTAGTGAGAACATGCAAACTCCACATCAACAGTGACAAGGCACAGGATTCAGTCCCTGTATCCTAGATCTATGCGGCAGCAACACCCACCACTGCATACCAAAGATTGATTTTGGTTTGAAAAACTGACTGACATTTGAAAAACAATGTATAAGGACACCAGTAATGAATGCCACTGTAGTTTCAGAGCATACGGTAAACAAAAACTATAACACTAAATAATTGTAACCTTTAACTTGAATAAGAAAATTAAAAGCCTATAACATATATCTATTATTTGGTACCAAAACTATCAGGTAATGAATCATGACACTGTTGGCTAAGCAAAACCTACTTGAAAAGCCCACTTAGCTTAGAAAGGTCTTACTTTTACATATATTAAAGATCTTTAAATGAGCAAGGTACACAGACAGGAACCTACGAAAAATGGTCATAAGTTGAGTCATTAACATAAATATCTGTGTTCTGTGTAATTGCCAATAATACATTTCACAGCTTATTTTAAAAAATGAAACCTATACTGATACTAAGTATCAAACCTGCAACTACTGTACTCCTTAACTGAGAGTAAAATTTGTTATGTTTTTTCTTGCCCTGAGTATATATTACTCCAAAGTGTGTTCCAGTTAACTTACTTTTCTTTTTGATTGTATGATGGATTAATAATGAATAAGAAATAAGAGTTTTTTGAACAAGAAGGATGTATTGGCAACCTGTTTATTACAACATATGACTACAATTTACTGCAAACAGATACTCATGCTGTTTTAAAACTAACTACAAGTAAATATGGTTGCACAAAAAATAAAAATTATATGAACATTTTGTACTTTGAACTCCCTCTCATTTTTTTTTATTTGATCATGAACCTCTTATGCAATACTTTATCAAAAGCATTTTGAAAATCAAGATATGTCTTATGCACCATCTAACATATTAGCCACTGTGAATTCTATTCTGGCCTGTTTGTAAAGATGACTCCCAAGTTATGTCATTCCACCTAGTCTGAGGACCCTTGTTAGTTTCATTTTCAACTAGATCATGTATAAATATTATTTAAAGAGCAGTGGCCACTGCACAGATCAAGATTTCTGAGAGATAACACTTTTAACAGAATAGAATGTGGAAACGTTCCTCACCGTAACCCTTTTTTTTCTGCATCTGACCCAGTTTTGCACTTGACTACACGCTGTACTTTGAACTCCCTCTCATTTATTTTAGCTTGATCATAAACCACTCATGCAATACTTTATCTAAAGCATTTTGAAAATCAAGATAAATATGTTATGCACCATCTCTAATCATATTCTTCTCTTGGTTCATTTTGGAAGTCTAGCATATAGACTTTTATTATTGATAAATGATCTCCCAAATTTAATTATATTTTGACAATTCACTAATAACTGCTTTTACTTGTTAGGTGTTGCTTTATCTTTTCTTTAATAATTTCTTCTATTAATTTACATGTGATACTCATTAAGCTTACTGGCCTATAGTTACAAAGATTGACTTAGATTTAACTTTTTATGTATGAAACAGCATTTGCATTCTCCCAACGCTTTCTGAAATAAG
Source organism: Erpetoichthys calabaricus (assembly GCF_900747795.2). NCBI lineage: Eukaryota > Metazoa > Chordata > Cladistia > Polypteriformes > Polypteridae > Erpetoichthys > Erpetoichthys calabaricus. Next base: position 141,242,254 of record NC_041398.2, on the reverse strand, counting down.
CCCATTAAGGGTTTATATATGCAATCTTTAACTTCCTTAGCCACAGTTTAATTTTATTTGTTCTTGGTCATTTATTTGTTATAATAGTGCTTCTCTGTCCTTCATTTCCAAATAATTTAGTACCTAGTATTCCCTCTAGCTACAATGAGTTACTGTAGCTACTTCTCCACACATGAGATCTTCAGAAAATGTGAATTAAAGGAATTTGTTATTTTCTTTTCCATATATAATACTGCTCAAAATGTGAATGTCTCTGACCAAACAATCAGAAAGAGACTTCATGAGGGTGGCCTTAGGGCCTGACATTTTCTAGTGGGCCCTGTGCTTTCTGCCCGGCACCGTGGAGCTTGATTGGCATTTGCCATAGAATACCAGAATTGGCAGGTCCACCACTGGCACCCTGTGCTTTTCACAGATGAGATCAGGTTCACCCTGAGTATATGTGACAGACACGAAAGGGTCTATAGAAGCCGTGGAGAATGTTATGCTGTCTGTAACATCGTTCGGCATGACCAGTTTGGTGGTGGGTCAGTGATGGTCTGGGGAGGCATATCCATGGAGGGATGCACAGACCTCTACAGGCTAGACAACGGCACCTTGACTGCCATTAGGTATTGGGATAAAATCCTTGGACCCATTGTCAGACCCTATGCTGGTGCAGTGGGTCCTGGGTCCCTCCTGGTGCACGTCAATGCCCAGCCTCATGTGGTAAGAGTATGCAGGCAGTTCCTGGAGGATGAAGGAATTGATACCATTGACTGGCCCCCACGCTCGTCTGACCTAAATCCAATAGAACACCTCTGGGACATTATGTTTCGATCCATCAGGCGCTGCCAGGTTGCACCTTATACTGTCCAGGATCTCAGTGATGCCCTGGTCCAGATTTGGGAGGAGATCCCCCAGGACATCATCCGTTGTCTCATTAGGAGCATGCCCCAACGTTGTCAGCCATCCATGCAAGAACGTGGGGGCCATACAAACTACTGAGTACGATTTTGAGTTGCTGCAATGAAATTTTGGCAAAATGAACTAGCCTGCCGCATCATTTTTTCACTTTGATTTTCAGGGTGTCTTTGAATTCAGCCCTCTGTAGGTTGATAATTTTTATTTCCATCAAACAGTATGACATCCTTTCATTCCTCACACATTACCCAGTCCATATCAATATAGATATCCAGCATGATATTATAATTTTGTTTATTTAACCCTTAGTGTACAATTTTATTTGCTTTTTTAATATTTTATTTTATTTTCGTAAAACAGAACATTTCTAAGGGATGCTACTCATGCAGACAAGTAACAATAACTAAACAGATAAAGCCATTTACTTTGAAATGAATGAAAGGTAGAAAAAAGAAAAAGTCAAAATAAAACAATTCAACCCCCACCCAACAAAAGAGAAAGAAAAAAATGAGAGACACAAGCAAAAAATAAAAAGCAAAAAGTATGTTTTTTAGTTATGGTAAAACGAAAAGTAACATGAGAGAGTTGATCACAAGTTTAATATGCTTATTGTAAAATAAGATAAGTGAATTACAGTATTGCAATGTTTTAAAAACAGTTTGTATATATCTTCTGAGAGAGAATTTGATTTGATTTGAGATAATATAGATCATCAAATATCGCTGACCTACTGAGTTATAGATTGTGGATTGGAATTATTCCACTTAAGTAAGGTAAGTCTGTGTGCTAACAGTGTAGTATAGGATACCGCAATCAACTCATCAACATTCACTTTAAGGCCAACTGAGAGTACACCAGATATCGCAGTTAATGGATTAGGAGTGACTTTAACACCGAAGCTGTCCGAGAAGTATGTAAAGATTTGTGTCCAAAATTATGTTAATTTAGAACATTCCCAAAATACATGGCCTAGCGATGCTAGAGCTAGATGTCAGTGCTCACAGGTTATGTCTTGCCCTGGTAATATTTTACACCATTTTAAATCAAAGAAACATCTTTAACTAAGGTTATGGAGTGATTGTTGGCACATGTAGAACTAAAGTGTATTCTATGCATGGCTGTGTTCCACTCTTTTTCTAAGATGTCAAATGAAAGGTCCATTTCCTACCATTTCTTAAGATCTTTGAAGGGTAAATTCTTTGAAATATTTTAATTTATTGTTGAAATGTTGTCCGAGTCTTTATCAAGTCTAAAGACAGTATCAAGACAGTATGGCCTCAGGGATTGATATGGGTAAGAGATATGGAATGTTTGGTAGACTTCTTTTAACATAATTTCCAGTTTGCATATAAGAAAAAAAGTGTGTGGCTGAAAAGTTACATTCGTTACATAGTCATTCATAAGATGCAGACATGTTGTCTATTTAAAGATCTCTAAATGTCTTAATCCCTAGCATCCATAAATTAAACACTGAGTTTTACTTTCATCCTTATTGAGTTTGCTTTACATCCCCATTACTGTCCTTCTACAGCTAAAATACTGAAAGAATCCTTTTTGGTCAGCTGTTGCATTTTCTTCAATATTGCTCTCTAATAGTATTTTATCTTTCCTATTACTGTTTATCTGCGGTGGGTTGGCACCCTGCCCAGGATTGTTTCCTGCCTTGTGCCCTGTGTTGGCTGGGATTGGCTCCAGCAGACCCCCGTGACCCTGTGTTCGGATTCAGCGGGTTGGAAAATGGATGGATGGATATTACTGTTTATACTTTTTGATCTAATATGTTAATAAGCTAATGCTTAGCATGCTAATAAGCTAATGCTGGAGTTGTTTGTCTTGTTTACATTATAACATTGTTTTGTTTCTTTTCTAGCTTCCTGATTAGCACTTTATTTACCCACAGTGTATTCTAAAATTTCCTAATACTTCTAAATTTTGTGATAAACTTGTCCTGTATTGTACCTGACTCCACTGCATGTCAGCTCTCTCTATTCTTAAAAGCTGGTAGTAGTTTGTCACTTTAGAATTTGCTGCTCCTTCTGAAAGCTTGCATTACTAAAATTGCATGTTAACAGTTGTGGCAAATGAGCTTTATTGGCGCCGACCCAACACAGACTGACACCAGAGGTACGGGTAAAATAAACAAACTATTTTTTCTTCAGCCATGGGGCACGTATTCCCCGTGTCCCACAGGCCCTACACAGTCCCCAAAAGACACAAAGAAAAATCACCCCAAATCACACTCTTTGTCTTCCTCCATTACTCCTCCCAGGCAGCTTCATCCTTCTTCTCCCGACTCTGGTGCTGAGTAGTGGCTGCAGACTCCTCTTATAACCCACCCGGAAGTGCTGCAGGTGCTCATTGACCTACTTCTGGGTGTGGCTGTGCTCCCGCCCAGACGGGCTTGTTAAGCTGTGCAGCTCTATGCAGCTCCCCCGGCGGAGGCCAACCAGGATGAGCTCCGGTGTTCCACAAAAGTGGCCCTGATGCAACTCGGGGGGCTGCCAACAAAGGTTCCGAGGGACGTAGTGTGGCTCCCGTGGCTGCTCCCCTGGATCCAGTGACAAAGGGGCGTCCCGGCCATCCGCCACACAGTTTTCATTTTAATATATGCATTCTGACAAAAAGTGAGAAAATGTATCACGTTATGATCACTGGATCGTAATGTTTTGATAATCTTTTTCATATACAAGTTATCCTAATTGTAGACAAATATTAAGTCTAGTCAGACTTCATCCCTTATTGATATTTTAATGTGATAAGAAATAATCACAAATTACATCTATGAATCTGTGTTCCCTTGGCACGCTTTTTTCCTAGGTGTTTTCCTGTTAATTAAATTGCTCCATTACCGTACTATAACTTGTCACTGTAAGCTTGCCTTTTTGATATTAATTGTTTTACATTGACACTGGGGAGCTATAACACACACTCCAAGTGTTATTTATGTATTTTGTAGTTATCTAGATAAATCCAGATGTCTTCATTAAGAGGTAGCCTATCATCCATTTGAAGCAGACATACATTACATTAAAATTCAGTCATAAATAAGTTTCAGTGCTTTTCAAATAACTAATCCATCAATGTTTTACTCATTCCCTCCTGTAGGATTAAACAAACATTTTGTTCTAACCTGGGGGGTAATTTGTCCTAGACAGGACATTATCCTGGATCTTCTAAGAAGAGTGCATGCTTTTGGGGTAATCTGCCATTGTGGATATCAAACATCAATGCCACTCACCACTGCTGAGTATTTTTTGTTAATTTAAGTTGGCAGGATCTTACTGTTTCACTTCATAAACCAATTTTCAGGGCAAAACCTATAGGGAAACAAGTCTGGCAACTAGGAGAGTGCCACACTCAATAAGATGTTATTATTGGGTTGGATCCCAACAGTTGAATACCAGTCAGTTTTAGTAATTGGCTATTTTCAGTGATATGAGTTAATGCCATGGAGATCTGTCATTTTTTGATCAAACAGTTTAATGGACATAATGTGTGAAATGTTTTAAATAAAGCTCATTTTCAGTATGGAAGCTTACACCCACCACTCAACAAATGCATTATTTTCTAAAAGTATACCATTATTAAGCAAAAGATGTTGTCTGGTGTGGTTGGTGTCATTGTACATTCACATGCTCTGGACATCCTGTGATGGCTAATGAGGGATAGAGTAAGGATGTGCATATGTGTAATCAAGTGACAAGAACTGAACAAAAATAATAGGTATACATTTAATTCAGCATGTGCTATGGGGTAAATCTAATTCACACAATTTAGGTCACAGGGAAGCCAGTAATTATCACAGTAGCACTGAGTGTAAGGCAAGAAGCAACCAGCTGCTGCGGGTAACATCGAGCATTCATGTTGATGGAGAGATGAAGAAAACACATAGCTTGCAATCAAGGGACACTAACTGAACAAAAGTTATAGGCATACATTTAATTTTAATCCAATTAAGGTTAAGCAAATTTGGTACATATGTTTTAACATAGGCAGAGTGGTAGCGCAGAGCTACCATTCCTGACTCAAACTAAAAGGGTTTGCATAGGTATAAGGCAAGAAGCAACCGTGGTGGACGATATGCCAGTCCTTTACAGGGCACAGTCGCATAGTCAAGCAGCAAAGTGTAAACTGCGTACATTTCAATAAGAGAAATCTTTAAACTAAGTGTTTCTTTAGATTTAATGTTGTTATTTGCTATAGATATTTTGAGACTGTGTGATCTGGTGACGCAGCAGCTTGTGTTCATAGATTCATGTCATAGGCATGTGTTCCCTTGAATGTGCAGGGACATAGATTAGGGATAGAAAAAGAAGATGGACGCTATTTATTTCATAGCATATTAAGGACTAATTTTTTTTTTTTGTTGTTAATTCTAAACTATTCCAGACACATTTACAGTATTCCAGTATATCTTGCCTGCTGCTTCTGGTAACATTGGGCATGCATGTAGAGAGAGGTTGAGCATGTGCGTAGTATGCAATTACGTGATATGCATGGGGAGAACGTGCAAACCACATGCAGACACTGGAGCCATGAGCCAGGAATTATGGTGTGGGTGGATTTTATTACAGGTTTTAGCCCCTGAGATATTGCGCCAAGCCCCTTATCTTTTCTTGAAAATGAAGAAGAATAATTTAATGTGTGATGTCAAGGGGGAAGTCACATTCTACTCCCAAACCAGTGCAGGTCGTAGCCCATATGAGAGCCTAGGCATCCTCTTCTGTGTTCGAAGTGCGTACCCCTTAAGGTTATCAAAATGGCACTCCTAGTTGTCCATAGTGTGGACAAGGGAGTGGGAGTCTTCAGAAAGGTAAGGAGCATGCCCCCTTGAGTTACATAAACAGCACTCCTCAGTGTCTATAGCATGCATTCAGGAATATAAGATATTCTTGGGGAGGGTTCCCTCTCAATATCCGGTGCACACACCACTTGAATTAACAAAATGGCATCCTTGAGTGTTCAAAGCTTGGGGGACTATGCACTAAAATCACAAAGGAAAGGGGGCTAAAGCCCTGATCTCTGTAAATCCTAATGATGTGCCTGCTCTGCGCTACCACTCTAGGTATGTTAAAACATCTGCACCAAGCTTACTAAACTTTAATCTAATTAAAATTAAATGCCTATAAAAATGCCTATAACTTTTATTCAGTTATTATCCCCCACCTCTGCCTTCATGCACATACCTGATGTTACCAGCAGCTGCAGGTTACTTCTTGAATTACACCCAGTGCTGCAGCAAAGATCATTGGTTCCCTGTGACCCAAAACTGTGTGGATTAAATTTCCCTCTCAGCACATGCGAGATTAAATGCACACCTATGACTTTTGTTCAGTTTTTTTCAGCTGATTGTAGGCTATGTGCTTTCTTAATCTCTCCCTCTACATTAAATATGAATTCATCAGTCAGATGTGACCTTATAAAAATAAACATCAGCTACATGCTGGCATCATATTTTTTACAGCTCAAGATGTCTGCGAAATGATCAGAACACCATGGCCAGTGCTCAAAGATACTTTCAGTGGAATTGTCACTGCTGAATATGTCTCTCATAAAAATACACGTCTGAAGCATAACATTTAGGAAAGTATGTTTTGCATTTCACATTTCTATAAAAAGATTCAAATTTATGCTATGAGTGAAGTAAATGACAATAAATATGATTGTAATACTTCATTACTCAGTATTTAATTTGCAGGCTTGTAAGATTTCTTATAATAATAGGGATAGTACCATTGTAATTGTTTTGACTTTATAGACCCATAAACCATTGCCATGTGAATTATATTTAGGCCCTTGAACTGAACTGACTAGCTAATATAATAAAAATTCAATGAAATGGAAGTGTAGTGATTATTTCTAACATTTACTTATCCATCCATCCATTTTCTAACCCGCTGAATCTGAACACAGGGTCACGGGGGTCTGCTGGAGCCAATCCCAGCCAACACAGGGCACAAGGCAGGAAACAATCCTGGCCAACCCACCGCAGGACACACACAAACACACACTAGGGCTAATTTAGAATCTCCAATCCACCTAACCTGCATGTTTTAGGACTGTGGGAGGAAACCGGAGCGCCCGGAGGAAACCCACGCAGACACGGGTAGAACATGCAAACTCCACGCAGGGAGGACCCGGGAAGCGAACCCAGGTCCCCAGATCATCCAACTGCGAGGCAGCAGCGCTACCCACTGCGCCACCGTGCCGCCCCACATTTGTTCTTATGATTTCTCTTTATCCTAATTTCTTTAGCAGTGCATTTAAAGTCCACAGTTGCAGTCCAGTTTAATTTTAATTTGTCACATCTGTATCTCCTATTCTGTTTGAGGATTATTATTTTTATTATAATTGCTGGATTATTATTTAGAAGTTGGTAGCCTATAATTTTTGCCACAATGTTTATGACTGGTTTGTGCACATGCATATTGCCTTGTAGCTATTCTGATTATGCCATTTTGTAAAATTTTGTTAATTTCTGAAATCTGTTTAAGGTGTCAATCTGAAGCGATATCTGTTAAAAGTGTCATAATTTTGCACTGCGCTTGTTAGCTTGTGGGGTGGAGTTTGAAATTAACAATGGTGTTTAGACAAGCTTGCAGGACGAGTTTTACATTAAATGTTTTTAATTCAATTTCAATTTTGCATTTTAAACATTTTTGAGGTGTGGGAATAAGCTTCCTTAATTGAATACTTCATAGAAAAACAAAATAAACTTAAATGGATTATTTCATGGCAGTAGCATACCTGTATAATGAACTGAATTGAAATTCTAAATTCACTTGGTAAATGTAGAAGATGACAAAGTAAGAAAACAATTCAGTAAACCTGTGTAACCACTGTGGTGATTAATGAATAGTTGGACAACATTAATTTAAAGGTTTGTTACCTTTAAAAATTCTACCAGTTTAAATCATTGCAATTTTTTTACATCCATTGTTTTATTTTTTCAGTGCAAGGCTGGAAACAGACAGGCCCACAACAATGAAAGTGGAGGCATTTTTTTATTTTCTACTGAAACTTTTTTCATTGCATCTCAGCAGTGTGGAATGTAAAACTAAATGTCTAGTTAAAGGAGAAAGAGTCGACTGTACTCGTCTAAAGCTGACAGCAGTTCCTTCAGATCTTCCGGAAAACATATCTGATCTGGATATGGCACATAATCAGCTTCATGAATTACCAAGCTCTGCAATGTCCAGATATAAAGAATTAATTTATCTTGATGCATCATATAACAGTATCCAGAAAATTGACCCAGAATTGTGTCTGGTCCTTCCTCATCTTCATGCTTTGAAAGTGCAACACAATGAGGTACATCTTTTATCTGAAAAGGATCTGAAACACTGCCTGAACCTGACAGAGCTGAACTTGTCAGGAAACAGGCTCAAGATGACTGCCGATACATTTAGACACCTACAGGTAAGAAAGTATTAGTAAAACTGTTGTGTTTCTCTTTAAATTACAACCCACAATGTTATGACAAGTATTAATACTGGATTTCAGGTTTTATCTATGTTAACATGTGTTCTGCTGCATTATATTAGAATTTTTTCTGGTAATTTAGTAAATTGCCATTTTTTTCTTTACACTTTGTATATGTAAGATATTCTTTGACCATTGTGACTTGTAGATTAATGCCTTTGTCTCTCATGTGTGATGTTATAAAAGATTAATGGAGTTTGGTACCAGGAAAGGCATCTAGCTTTACAAATGTAACTCTACAGTGGTGAGAATTACAAATTACAAAGAATTGTTATCCCTACGTGGCTATGTCAAACAGAAAGTTTGGAAGCCTGACAGAACCACAGATGGGGAATCCCAGTTTATGACAGTGCTGATGCACTGTGTAGAGAACTGGTTAGTTGGCAGGGAAGATAAGATGAAGGTAAGGTAGTGAGTGAAAGGTGAGAAGAAGAGAGTATAGGTATTGCAACATGGAATGTTGGGAGCATGATGGGAAAATTGGATGAAGTGCTTAACTGAAAGAAAGCAGATGTGTGTAGTGTTCAGGAGATGAGGTGGAGAGGCAAATGTGTGGGAGTGATGGAAGTTATACATTTTTATGCAGGGTAGAAGTGATGGCAGTGTTGGAGTCAATGTATTTATATCTGAAAAACTGACACAGAAAGTGGTGAAGGAAAATGAGCATGTTACAGTTGTTAAGATGATTGTTGATAAATGACCAAGGAATATAGCCATCTGTGGTTGGACCAAAGGGACTGCCAAAACACAAATCAGAAGGTAGAAGGCTGAGAGAAAGATGGCAATTGAGGAAAACAGGAGATGTTATGGCAGAAAACAAAGGAAGATGTTGACAGGATGATATATAAGCAATCTAATCAAGCAATCTAATCAAGGTGCTAGTAAAACATTTCGGAGGGCACAAGAAGCTAAGAGACAAGAGTTTCCAAGTGAGCTACAGTATGAGGAAGGAAAAAGAAATATGTCCAGGATCACAGAGTAGACGGCAAAAGAAAGCCAGGGTGTTGCAGGTTTGGATTGCTTGAAAAATACTGAAGTGACCATTAAAATTTATAGTACAGTAGTAGGTACAGTGGGTATAGAAAAGAATCAGCCCCCTTCAAAATATTCACATTTTGTTGCTTTGCAGCCTGAAATGCAGAGACACACAAAAATATTTTTCCAGCTGTATTTACTCAATGCAACATATAACAGCCAAGTGAGAGATATAATAGCAACAGTTCAGAAAAAGAAAAAAGAAAAAAACAAATGCTTAAAGGATCACCCCCTCCTAAAAATACTTGTAAACTTAATCGGGTGTAACTAATCACCTTCTCCATTGCACATCAAGCTAACTGGCTTCCATCTTGAAAAATTGTAATCCTTATGATTAGTCCAGCATAAAAGAAGCTATTCCTAGAGCATTCCAGTGCTTGGAATTGCAACTCAAAGCAAATAATCAACTATGGATGACAAATCAGTGTCAAAAGATCTCAGGGATAAAGTTGTGGACAGGCACACATCTGGAGATGGATACAAAAAGATTTCAAAAGCTTTATCAATCCCTAGGAGTGCAGTAAAGTCCATAATCAAGAAATGGAAAGTATTTGGTACTACTCCAGATCAGGCCATCCCTCCAAACTGGATGGAAGAGTGAGGAGGAAATGGACAGAGAAGCTACCAAGGGCCTATGGCAACTTTGAAACAGTTACAGGAATTTTTGGCGAAGAGTGGTCATTGTGTACATGTGACAACAATATCACAAATGCTCCACAAATGTGGCTTGTATGGGAGGACTGCAAGAAAAAAGCCACTACTCAAGAAAGGCTTTATCAAGCTGCAACTGAACTTTGCCAAAATGCACCTTGAACATTTTGAGGCCAAAATCCCAAATGATATATTTGGCGTTGATTTGGATAAAGGAGGGAAGTTCTGCTACAAATGTGACATTTTGAATACAGACAGAGGTACATAGAAGAAATTCTAGGGACTGCACCTTTTTTCATGCATTGAAGGGTAAGGATTATGAAAGCTGTACAAGTAGTATGCTGTATAGTAGTGAACAAGGCCCATGAAAGCAGAATATAAAGGAAAGCCGAAAAGATGAAACATATATACAGTATATTTATAGGTCTGAATCACAGTTTGATAATTTGGAAGGTTACCTACCAGGTAACACTTGTGGTTGGTGGGCCAGTCAGCAAACATCTGCCACATCCTGTCAGTTGCAAGAAGCAGAACATGGATATGTGGTACAGTGATGTCCAACGTTCAAACCCCTTAAGGGGAAGAAAGGTGCGAACATCTGATGAGCCCCAATTAGGGCAAAACACGTGTTGTGTACTCTTTGTATTATTTCGTAGCTACTGTATGTACAGTATGCATTTGCAGGTATTATATATACACACACACTGTTTTTTATATTATAATATTTGATAGTTATTGTTCTCATGACTGACTGTTCCTTACATCTTTCCTGGATCTCTTGGTGTGAGTACCAATGTCTCTATACTGTTTTGACGGAAGGCAGGAGTGAGAAAAGCAGCTGTGCAGGATGGCTGATGTCTTTAGTTATTCTATTTGCCTTTCTAAGGCAACAAGTATTGTATATGTCCTAAAAAGAAGGCAGCTGATTGCCAATAATAATCTGTGCTGCTTTCACCACTTTTGAGCTGAGCAGATTCTGTTCCAGGAAGTGATGAAGCCAATGAGGATGGATTCCACTCTGTACCTGTTGATGTTTGTCAGAACAGATGAAGAAATATCTGCTTTCTTCAGAAGTCAGAAAAAGTAAAGGTGCAAGTGCGTCCTCTTTACAATAGATGAAATGAGTTGAGCCTATTTCTGTTCATCAGTAACAGTCACCACACACTTAAGCCAGTTTCGGCAACCGAGGGTTGGAACGCCAGAGTTCCTTCCTTTGGCCACCACCCATATCGCCAAGCGTGTGGCGGCATTGGCTGTTGCTGAGGCAAAAACCCGGGCATGGGAGGAGTTTGGGGAAGCCATGGAAAACGACTTTCAGTTGGCACCGAGAAGGTTCTGGCAAACCGTCAGGCACCTCAGGAGGGGAAAGCGGTGCACCACCAACACTGTGTACAGTGGAGATGGGGCCCTGCTGATTTCAAATGCAGATATTATTGACCGGTAGAAGGAATACTTCGAGGATCTTCTCAATCCCACCAGCATCCCACCATATCAGGGGCCGAGGTCGCCGAAGTAGTTAAAAAGCTTCGAGGTGGCGGGGCCCTTGGGGTGGATGAGGTTCACCCTGGGTTTCTCGAGGCTCTGGATGTTGTGGGGCTGTCCTGGTTGACACGTCTCTGCAACATCGCATGGACATCGGGGGCAGTGCCTCTGGATTGGCAAACCAGGGTGGTGGTCCCCCTTTTTAAGAAGGGTGACCGGAGGATGTGCTCCAACTATAGGGGGATCACACTCCTCAGCCTACCTGGTAAGGTCTATTCAGGGGTGCTGGTCGATGGTCGAATCTCGGATTCAGGAGGAACAATGCGGATTCCGTCCCAGCCGTGGAACACTGGACCAGCTCTACACCCTAGCCAGGATCGTGGAGGGGGCATGGGAGTTTGCCCAACCAGTCCACATGTGTTTTGTGGATTTGAAGAAGGCATTCGACCATGTCCCTCAAAGCATCCTGTGGGGTGTGCTCCAAGAGTACAGGGTACAAGGCTCATTGTTATGAGCAATTCAGTCCCTGTATAGGAGCAGGAACTTTGTTCGCATTGCTGGTAATAAGTCGGACTCGTTTCCTGTTGAGGTTGGACTCTGCCAGGGCTGCCCTTTGTCACCGATTCTTTTCATAAGTTTTATGGACAGAATTTCTAGGCGCAGCCAAGGAGCAGAGGGGGTATGGTTCGGTGACCTCAGAATATCTTCTCTGCTATTTGCGGAAGACGTGGTTCTTTTGGCTTCATCGGACAGTGACCTCCAGCTCTCACTGGAGCAGTTCACAGCCGAGTGTGAAGCGGCGGGTATGAGAGTCAGCACCTCTAAATCCGAGGCCATGGTTCTCAGCCGGAAAAGGATGGAATGCTCTCTCCGGGTTGGGAACACATTACTGCCTCAAGTGGAGGAGTTCAAGTATCTTGGGGTCTTGTTCACGAGTGAGGGAAGAATGGAGCGGGAGGTCGACAGACGGATCGGTGCGGCATCTGCAGTAATGCAAGCTCTGTAATGGTTCATCATGGTGAAGAGAGAGCTGAGCCAAAAGGCGAGGCTGTCGATTTACCAGTCGATGTACGTTCCTACCCTCACCTATGGCCACGAACTTTCGGTAGTGACCAAAAGAGCAAGATCGCGGATACAAGCGGCCGAAATGAGTTTTCTCCGCAGGGTGGCTGGACTTTGCCTTAGAGATAGGGTGAGGAGTTCAGTTATCCGGGAGAGACTTGGAGTGGAGTCGCTGCTCCTCCTCATTGAGAGGAGTCAGTTGAGGTGGTTCGGGCATCTGGTCAGGATGCCCCCTGGACACCTCCCTGGGGGGGTGTTCAAGGCATGTCCCACTGGGAGAAGGCCACAGGGCAGACCCAGGACACGCTGGAGGGATTATATCTCCCGGTTGGCCTTGGAATGCCTCAGGGTCCTCTCAGAGGAGCTGGAGGAGGTGGCCGGGGAGAGGGAGGTCTGGGCTTTCCTGCTTAGGCTGCAGCCCCCGTGACCCGACCTCAAATAAGTGGTGGATAATGGATGGATGGATGGAGTGATAGTAACTCTGAGAAATTTTGAAGCTTAATCTTTCAGTAGCATCTCCTTCAAACGTACAGATATGTGGTCTTTCTTCTGCTTTCTGAAGTCAATTACCAGCTCAGTGTTTTTTCTTACATTAAGGGTAAGATTATTTTCCTGGTACCACTGAGTCAGCAGGTAGACCTAGTCTCTGTAAGCTGTTTCACCATTGTTGATGACCAAGCCTATGATGATGATGTCATCAGCAGATTTAATAATGATGTTAAAGCTGTGTCCAGTGACACAGTCACACCTGAACAAGGAGCACAGAAGGGGGCTGAGCACACTGGAGTGCCTGTATTGAGGGTCAGAACAGAGGATGTGATGTTGCTAATCTGCATATGTTGAGAAATGTTGGTTAGGAAGTCCAAAGGGCCAAAGGTGGTGCAGAGTTCTAAATTGAGGAATTTAGTAGTCAGCTTTGCTGGTACACTGAACAATTTTTATTATTCAGATCTGCTAGGATGGTATGAAATGCAAGGGATATGGCAACCTCTGGGGACAGATTGTGACAATATGCAAACTGGAGGTGATTATGACTATTTGGAATATTCTCTTTAATGTGTTTCAGCACCATCCTCTCAAAGCATTTCATCATGACTGGAGTGAATGTCACCAAACTGTAGTCATTCAGAAGGTCCATTTTTGTTCTTTTTAGACACAGAAAAAATAATATCATTGACACATGTTGAGACCATAGAATATTTAAGTTAAATATTAAATATGTTGTTTGTTACTAAAGACATCATCTGACTGATCGATGCAGTTTTTTAAAAACACCCTGAAATTACATCCAGATTGGATACCTTGTGAATATTAACTTGTTTAAAAGTCCTTCTTATAGTCATGTACAAAAAAAAAGAAAGATAGATTATGTGGTACTCTAAAATACTGAATGGTGGACTCCTTCTTGTCCCAATTAAAATTTGCATAGAAAGCAATAAGCTGATTTGGAAGGGAAAATGAAGATCATATTGGATTAGGTTTTACATTGTAGTCTGTAAGCATCCCTAATCCCTATCAAAACTGTTGCGAATTGTTACAACTGCTGTGTTCAGTCTGATGTTTACTGATGTTTAGCCACTTTGATTTTCTAAATTAGTAAAATTATTAGTACATCCATCCATCCATTTTCCAACCCGCTGAATCCGAACACAGGGTCACGGGGGTCTGCTGGAGCCAAACCCAGCCAACACAGGGCACAAGGCAGGAAACAATCCTGGGCAGGGTGCCAACCCACCGCAGGACACACACAAACACAGCCACACACCAAGCACACTAGGGCCAATTTAGAATCGCCAATCCACCTAACCTGCATGTCTTTGGACTGTGGGAGAAAACCGGAGCGCCCGGAGGAAACCCACGCAGACACGGGGAGAACATGCAAACTCCACGCAGGGAGGACCCGGGAATCGAACCCAGGTCCCCAGATCTCCCAACTGCGAGGCAGCAGCGCTACCCACTGCGCCACCATGCCGCCCCTATTAGTACATTGTTTTCTAAATTGTAATGCACTCCTCACCGGGATACCCAACAAGAGCCTTCAAAAGCTACAACAAATTCAAAATAGTGCTGCAAGAATCCTGATGAGGGTGCGGAAATATGAACACATTTCACAGATCCTTTGATCACTTCATTGGCTCCCTATCCATCTCCGTATAGAATACAAACTCTGTTTGTTTACTCACCAGTGTATCCATGGAAATGCTCCACAATATCTTAAGGAACACCTTATACTACAATCCACTACAAGAAACCTCCGTTTTACAAATACTTTCCGCCTTCGCCCCCCTGTGACCAAACTTCATACAATGGGAGACCGAGCCTTTGCAGGCGCTGCTCCATGGCTCTGGAATGCCCTACCAGAGAGCCTAGGAACACAGCAGATTGTGGGCTGTTTTAAAAAACAGCTAAATACTTTTCTATTTAGGAAAGCTTATTAACAAGAATGCTATAATTATTGTTGTTTTATCTCTGTTTTTATCTTGCCTTGCCTTTGTTTAACTTTTTATGTTGCACTTTGAGATTTACTGCTAATGTAAAGTGCCCCTATAAATAAAATGCATTATTATTATTATTATTATTATTATTATTATTATTATTATTATTATTATTATTATAATAAATTCATATCTGCATTTCTTGAATTTTTCTGTGTCACCATTTCAAAAAGCATTGCTGCATGCCATTCAGTAAATTCCTGATGTCTACATTTATCCATGGTTTCTCATTAGGAAATATTTGGATTGTTTTCATCTGAAGTGTCAGCAGATATGGTTTCCAAAAATCAAAGAACGCAGTAGTTCCTGATGTATGTTTCTGTAGCCAGTCTTGCCTGAATGCTGTGCAGTTTATTATACGGCGACTATGCACTGGTCAGAAAAATGCTTTCCCTTCATCCTCGTTTCCTAGCTGTACTTCATAATATTTTCTGTTTTTTTTATCATGATTAATAATTTTTAAAATTAACTGCTCAAGCTATATATTGATATGCCACAACATTAAAACCACTGACAGATGAAGTGAATAATATTGATTATCTCGTTACAGTGGTACCTGTCAAGGGGTGGGACATATTAGGCAGTGAGTAAACAGTCATTTCTTGAAAGTGATGTGTTGGTAGCAGGAAAAATGGGTAAGCATAAGGATCAGAGTGACATTGACCAAGGGCCAAATTGTGATGGCTAGACGACTGGGTCAGAGCATCTCCAAAACAGCAGATCTTGTGCTGTGTTCCCAGTATGCAATGGGTAGTACCTACCAAAAATGGTCCAAGGAAGGACAACTGGTAAACCAGCGACAGGGTCATAGATGCCCAAGGCTCATTGATGTGCTTGGGGAATGAAGTCTAGCCTGTCTGGTCCGATCCCACAGAATTGCTACTGTATTACATATTTCTGAAAAATGTAATGATGACCATAAGAAAAAGGTATTAGGAAACACAGTACATTGCACCTTGCTGTATATGGGGCTAGGTAGCCACAGACTGGTCAGAGTGCACATGCTGACCACTGTGCACCATAGAAAGCTCCTGCAATGGGCACATGGGCGTGTAAGAAGGGAAAATTAATTTTAACTTGCCCAGCCAGGGACAGTCATAGTAATGTAGAAGAGGAGAGATTTCATTCAATTAAAGGTATCACGTCCTGAATGACTTTCGGCCTGTTGCTCTGACATCACATGTGATGAAGACCATGGAGAGGCTGCTGCTTCACCACGTTAGGCCACAGGTTCAACACGCCCTTGACCCTCTGCAGTTTGCATATCAGGAGAAGGTGGGAGCAGAGGATGCCATCATCTATATGCTACACCGATCCCTCTCTCACTTGGACAGAGGCAGTGGTGCTGTAAGAATTATGTTTCTAGACTTCT
This sequence comes from Erpetoichthys calabaricus, assembly GCF_900747795.2. Taxonomy (NCBI): domain Eukaryota; kingdom Metazoa; phylum Chordata; class Cladistia; order Polypteriformes; family Polypteridae; genus Erpetoichthys; species Erpetoichthys calabaricus. Next base: position 141,225,772 of record NC_041398.2, on the reverse strand, counting down.
CTAGCGCCTTCAACACAATCCAACCTCTGCTCCTTAGGGACAAGCTGACAGAGATGGGATTAGATTCATACCTAGTGGCATGGATCGTGGACTATCTTAAAGACAGACCATGTGCATCTTGGGAACTGCACGACTGACATTGTGGTCAGTAACACAGGAGCGCCACAGGGGACTGTACTTTCTCCGGTCCTGTTCAGCCTATATACATCGGACTTCCAATACAACTCGGAGTCCTGCCATGTGCAAAAGTTCGCTGATGACACTGCTATCGTGGGCTGCATCAGGAATGGGCTGGAGGAGGAGTATAGGGACCTAATCAATGACTTTGTTAAATGGTGCGACTCAAACCACCTACACCTGAACACCAGCAAAACCAAAGAGCTGCTGGTGGATTTTAGGAGGCCCAGACCCCTCATAGACCCAGTGATCATCAAAGGTGACTGTGTGCAGGTGGTGCAGACCTTTAAATATCTGGGAGTGCAGCTGGATGATAAATTAGACTGGACTGCCAATACTGATGTGCTGTGCAAGAAAGGACAGAGCCGGTTATACTACCTTAGAAGGCTGGCGTCCTTCAACATCTGCAATAAGATGCTGCAGATGTTCTATCAGACAGTTGTGGCGAGCGCCCTCTTCTACGCAGTGGTGTGCTGGGGAGGCAGCATTAAGAGGAAAGACGCCTCACGTCTGGACAAACTGGTGAGGAATGCAAGCTCTATTGTTGGCATGGAGCTGGACAGTTTAACATCTGTGGCAGAGCGAAGGGCACTCAGTAGGCTCCTATCAATTATGGAGAATCCACTGCATCCACTTAATAGTATCATCTCCAGACAGAAGAGCAGCTTCAGCGACAGACTGCTGTCACTGTCCTGCTCCACTGACAGATTGAGGAGCTCGTTCCTCCCCACAAACTATGCGACTCTTTAATTCCATCCGGGGGGGGTAAACGTTAACATTTAACATTATACATAGTTATTGTCTGTTTTTCACCTGCATTATTATCATTCTTTAATTTAATATTATTTATTGTATCAGTATGCTGCTGCTGAAGAATGTGAATTTCCCATTGGGATTAATAAAGTATCTATCTATTTATCTATCTATCTATCTAATTAATTAATTAATTAAATTCATTAATTGTCTGTTTTGCTTTCGGCAGTCTTCTTCTTCCTGGTCATCTTTTCCCACTTCTGTGTGGGGTCAATGGTTTTGATTAACCATCTCCAAACAGCTCGGTCCTGCACCTCTTCGTTAGTCAAGCCCTTTTCCTTCAGATCTTCTTTAACTTTATCCATCCAACTCCGCTTTGACCTCCCTTGATTTCTCTTCCCCCTATACTTCCATACCTATTATTTTTTTACCAACAAAATGTGTGAACTATTACCAAATCAGATGCCATGGCAAAATCTACTGTCCTCTCCCCTTCCTCATTTCACTCCCCTACTCCCCACCCTCCATGTACCCTCTCTATCATCTCTGTACTCTTTCTCACATGCCCATTTAGATCACCACCAATAATCCCCTTTTCTCCCTCTTGTACCCTTCATCCATTTGTACACAGAAAACGTCCTTCTCTTCCTCACAGCCCACTTGAGGAGCAAATGCACAAATGACATTTACTGCAGTCTCATCAAGCCTCAGCTCGACACTCATCACCCTTTCACTCCTCCTGTTCTCACTGACATGACTATCTTTTAGTTCTTTGAATACTACTTTACCTACACCATTTCTTCCTTGCTCATTTGCTCCACTGTACAAGTGTAAAGTCTTCTCCAATTTTCTTGCCTTATTCTCCTTCCACCTTGTTTTCTGCACATACATTGCTGCTTTCCATCACACCTGTCAACTCCCTTCCTCTCCCAGTCATTGTCCAAACATTCAGTGTCCCCATTCTTATCTTTAACTTACCCTTTTCTTTCCCCTCCCCTGTCGTCTTCTACTCCTTCTGGGCAAACTTCTTTAGCTGAGCCCACCCTTGACTGGTAGCCCTTGCTCACTTCCCACCAGGGCCAGGTGAGGCCCAAGCATGTTGCTGATGGGGTAAACCCCTAGCATTTGCCACCACTGGGGCAAACCAGCCCAACTTGGTGCTGGTTACAAGCCTGGATAAATTTCCTCCGAGCTCTGTCCTCTTCCACCTGACTCCATCCCTCAAATGCACCCTTTTTTTCTTCACCCGGACGTGCTCCAGGTGCCTCCCAATGATCTTCTGCCGGCACACCCTGGTGTGGCAGAAGTGCCAGCCGTGCACCCGGAAGCACTCCGGGTGTCCCTGGTCTTTATCCCCCCAGCACTTCCAGATGTGGCGGAAGTGCAGAGGACCAGGGCTCTCCTGGCATCTGGGTGCCCCCTGTCGGTGACCATGGGCTCCTATAGGGTTGAGCTTCTAAGTTCTGTTCCCGTGGTCACCAAAGCCACCAGGGTGGTTGCCCCCTTGTGGTCTGGAGGAGGCATAATCCCTCCTCTGGTCTTTCCGGGCGTCCCAACTGGGTACCACTTCCAGCCGCTTGCCACAAGTCAGACGAAGTCTTTCAACTTAACTGTGAATCACATACACAAGGAGACCAGTGGAAATTAAGACTGAAAGCAGAAAGCACTTCTTTAAGCAAAGAGCTGTGGGAATCTTGAACAAATTACCAAGCCATATAGTTGAAGCAGAAACCTTGACAACCTTTAAGAAGTATGTGGATTAGATACTGCAATAGCTTAACGATTAGATAAACAAACAAACTTGATAGACTGATTGGTCTGCTCTCATTTGATAAATTTCTTATGTTCTTGTGATCTTGTGGAGCTCTTACTCTCAGTGGTTGTGACATTGGTTGATGTCTCCTGAAGGCTCCTGACCGGAGTCTTAATTTTGAGGTAGAAGACTGAATAGTCTAGAATAAATTTTTCTATTGTGTTTTACCCAATATTGCAGCTATGAATATTGTAGGAAAAAATATGTGGCGCTGGCTGGGATTGACTTACTGTACATTTTGGGCGGCATGGTGGCACAGTGGTAGCGCTGCTGCCTCACAGTAAGGAGACCTGGGTTTGCTTCCCGGGTCCTCCCTGTATGGAGTTTGCATGTTCTCCCTGTGTCTGCGTGGGTTTCCTCCGGGTGCTCCGGTTTCCTCCCACAGTCCAAAGACATGCAGGTTAGGTGCATTGGCGATCCTAAATTGTCCTTGGTGTGTGTGTGTGTGTGCGTGTGCCCTGCGGTGTGATGGTGCCCTGCCCAGGGTTGTTCCTGCCTTGTGTCCTGTGCTGGCTGGGATTGGCTCCAGCAGATCCCCGTGACCCTGTGTTGGACAATGACTGACTGACTGACTGAATGTTATACAATAAGTGCACAGTACTTTGCAAATGAACTCTCAGTATCTGCGGTGGGCTGGTGCCGTGCCCGGGATTTGTTCCTGCCTTGCGCCCTGTGCTGGTTGGGATTGCCTCCAGCAGACCCCTGTGACCCTGTGTTAGGATATAACGGGTTGGATACTGACTGACTGACTGACTATGAGCATTTTTTACTAGGTGATTACTAGCCAAATGTAAATTTGCAAAGATTTTCTTTTCTATATGTCATTGGGGAACACCAAAGTTGTTAGTTGTGTAATATGCAATACAAACAAAATCCCTTATGAGTTCAAGAGTACATTAGTAGAAAATCTGGTTATCTTTCTTTTAAACTGTTATGGCTTTATTATTGTTGCTAACTGATTTTACACATGACATATGCAGATATGGCCTTTTAATGTAGATTAGACTGTTGCTGTTATGTTATTCATTGTGTTTATGTATTGTTTTTGAATAATTATATTTCATATATTTGCCTTTATGTTTAAAATTATGTACTGTATTTTTAATGATTCCTTTCCTTGAGTTTTGTGGGTTGAGCCCCAGGAGGTGGGGCCACCTTGACACAACTCCTTCTGAGCGTTCACTCTGATCATGTAAGGCCACACCCAAGTTAGCTCAAATTAGGAGAACATTATTTGTAAAGGAGTTGTAAGAATTGTTATTTTCTTTGAATTTTCTGGTTTCTGAAATATTTTTCTTCTGCTCCTGGTTTTCTCATCTGGATTGTTGATTTGAACTGATTTGCTGTAGGATTGCCTTTTAGGCAACTTCTTTTTACCTATTTTGCTTTGTTTGGAACTTCCTGTCATAACAATAGCTACTGTGGACTTGTGCCATTCTTCTCATGAATCACCCTAACTGCAGCACATTTTACTGCTCCATGGGTCTACATTGGAAGATGCATTCAGTGAGAGCTGGCAGCTTTGTGTTCTTGAATTACACTACTTAACAAAAACATCTAAGATTATACTGAAAGACCTTTGATAAATTAATTTTGCCAATTTTCTAAGCAGTTGTTTGTGTCATACTAGTATTCTACTATATACAGTATTTTGTACTGTATGCTGTTGTATGTATTATGTATTAGGATTAGTGTTACCTTTTTATTTAATGTTGCTTGGTTTTATCAAGTACAAGTACAAGTGTTCTGATTTTCACATGAAATAAATTACAAAAAACAAAACAGAAAAAATCTCATCGTCATGCCTACCTGTGAATTCATTATTATATTTCTTGACAATTATATGCTTCTACAAATTCCAGTGCTCTAGGCACTAAGTGTCATGATTCAAAAATCAATTACTTGATTTCACCTCAGTGATTTTACTTCTGCCTTCTTCTGTATATGGAAATTTCAGATTGGTCACAGCACAAAACATTTCCATAAAATCACCAAGGATAGCCAAACAAAGCTCATGTGAATACTAAGAGAATGTACAAACTCTGCATAGACTGTGCCCAGGCTGGGAATCAAGACCCAGGCCCTTGGCACTGAGAGTCACCATCTCCGATTATTATGCATCTTTGCAGCAAAAACAAATGAAGTTACTTTTAATTAGTTTTTGTAATTATAGGACAAGAAAAATTACGGTGAACATTTTGACATGTGACAATAAATACCATAAAATAAAAATGTGTAGCACAGATTTAATAGCTTGTTTACTTTGCTTGAATGATTATTTGCTTAGTTGAGATTAATAGCTATAGATATTTAATTTACAGCACTACAGTGAACGGTGCAAAACACTTTCTTGGATTTCAGGTTGCAGTTTAGGGAAAGCTTTTGCCTGAAGGGAAATGTGTAAAATGGAGCAATTAAAAAAAAAAAACACAACAATGTTTATAAGTGTTACCTGTGTTCAGAGTAAACATGGGTACACGTGGCATATAACAATGTCATTTCATAGTATTTTATAACAATTATTTTTTTAATGTGTAAATTCTTTTTGTGGTTTATAGGGCATTCTCTGCTGTTTTAGTACACAAATTCAGTAATTATTAGTACTGCTTATATCCATGTCTATAAAATTAATAGATTGTGTTTTAGAAAAAGCAAGTGATTTTGACCTTAAGAATGATTCTTTTTGCCATCTTTATTGCTTACCTCAAATTAAACTGAACTAACCAAAATAGTTATCCGACCCATAGCTCAGATATGACACCGCACTTTACCAATGCATGCTATACCATACCAAACATGAAATCTTTACCAGTGACATACAAGGAAAGTGTGTTTAAGGTGACTAACCAAGGATCAGTGATGATGGAGCCGGAGTGCATGTTGAGCATTTCCAGTAGGATAACTACAAATATGATTAGGAAGTGACCCAAAAGAAAACCCTTAAACAGCATGGATGACCAAATCACAAACAAAACCATGGCTTTTTAATAAAAGAAGGAATACTTACATCAGGGTAAAGGCAACAATAGACAAGAATGCAAGCATTAAGAATAAGGGATCCTCAGGCCATATGTACAGAACTAGAGAATCCTAATAATTCCATGTGGTAGCAGGTCAACTTGCTCACCTTCCAAATAAACAGTTGCCATCTCCTAAATAGGTCTGCCGTCTTTTTCTTTCTTCTTCCAGATAAGACATTGTGTAGCACTACTTTCCAAATTCAAGCTACAGTATATGTTCCTCAGGATGAAAGGAGCTTTTAAGTCCTGAGCCACTATCATTTCAAATACTTCCAGATTACCTAGTAATCACCCACAGCCCCAGGGCTGTCAATGCAGGGCTCACCTAGGAGGACCAGGTGCTTCTGCTTGCTTCCATCACCATAGAGTTGTAATTGGGACAATCAGAGTGCCTGTCTTTTCAGTGCACTTGCAAGGCCAAAGCATATTACCAACTTTACTTGGGGAACATCAAAACTATTGATAGTTCCTTTTATTTATTTATTTTTTATTAATTTTTTTATTTATTATTTGTTATAATAGTTGTTACTACTTGGATTTCCTTTTGTTTGATCATGGTATTGTGACCTTATTCTAATTTTCAGACTCAGACTTTTCAGACTTGAACAGAGTCTCCTAAATCCCAAGTATAGCCCATATATGTTTACTCTTACCAGCCTGGTAACTTTCGGAGTTGACTGCTACTGTAGTTAAATTCTGCCCCGATTCTTTTACATCTACGACCTCAGGCAACAAGATAGAATTCCAAAACAAAGAGGAGAAAAGTTTTACACTGTTATTCATGTATTATAGATTAACTTAAGGTTCATAAATATGCCGAAAAAGAAGCAAATGAGTGTTACAACATAATACTAATACAACAAGCATTGTCTTGTTAGGAGTCTAAATATCTAATATGCTTAGACTACCAGGGGGCTCTTTGTCTTAGTAGGCTCATTGGTCATACTCCAACATGGCCTTTGACTCAGCATGTCCTCTGGATGAATGGAATAGCAGAGACAGAGATTCTTTCTTTTTCTTTTTTTTTATTAATTTTATTGTAATCATTCCATATAAATAGATACATTTTTACAAAAGTTAGTATTGAAAACAAGTCACCCCCCACCTCTGAGAGAGAGAGCATGGCCAACAGAGTAAAACTTAAGGCTTGTAAACATACCTAAATTGATGAGTTTAATAGGGCAATAGAGATAAATGGAGAAGAAAAAGAAATGTGGAGATAATTCCTGCCTCGGTGCTTTAAGAACTTATTCTAAGATATTATTCATTAGATCCTGCCAGGTTTTGAAAAAATTCTGTACAGAGCCTCTAACTGAATATTGATTTTTTCCAGTTTCAAATAGTATAAAACATCGGTTTCCCACTGACTTAAGAGAGAAGAGTTAGGATTCTTCCAGTTTAGCAAAATAAGTCTGCATGTCAAAAGTGTAGTTAATGCAGTCACAGTTTGTTTGTCCTTCTCCTCTTTAAACCCATCTGGAAGAACACCAACCACAGCTGTTAATGGGTTAGGAGGGATTGTGACACCAAGGCTGTCTGAAAGGCACTTAAAAATTTTGGTCCAAAATGATGTTAATTTGGTGCAGGCCCAAAACATGTGACCTAGTGAGGCTGGAACTTGATTGCAGCGTTCACAGGTTGGATCTTGCCCTGGAAACATTTTGGACAGTTTTAGGCGAGACAGATGTGCTCTGTTATATGTATATAATTTTGAGTTGAATAATTGTATGCTTTGCGCATATGGAGCTTGAGTGAAGTCTCTGCATTGCTATTTTCCACTCCTTTTCTGATATTATGATTAAGAGATCTTTTTCCCATTGTCCTCTTAGATCTTTAAAAGGGAGGGACTGCAAGATAATTTTATATATTGCAGAGATGCTGTCTAAGTTCTTGAAATTGAGCAATATTTTTTCCGGCATGGAGGTGGGTGCAAGATGAGGAAAATCGGGCAGGTTCTGTTTAACAAAGTTCCTAATTTGAAGATAGTGAAAGCAATGTGTGGCTGGAAAGTTAAATTTGGAATGTAATTGTTCATAGGATGCAAAGATGTTGTCTATATAAAGATCTCTAAGCAACTTAATCCCTAATCTTTTCCAGATATTAAAAACTGCATATGTTTGCAAGGGTTGAAAGAGGTGGTTCTCTTGCAGAGGTGCCACAGATAAAAGATTCTCCATCTTAAAATGCTTTCTACATTGGTTCCATATTCTGAGTGAGTGAAGCACAATTGGGTTATTAGTATATTGCCGATAACTTGCATTTATTGGGGCACAAAGCAGGAGAATATAAAGAAGTACTGCAGGATTTTACTTCTATTGCAGACCAAGCCTGAGTATGTTCATCTATTTGTGTCCAGGTTTCTATAGCTTGTATGTTTGCTGCCCAGTAATATAACTGAAAGTTGGGTAGAGCCATGCTACCTTCTGCCTTAGGTCTTTGTAGGGTCGCTCTTTGGATACGTGGATGTTTTGAGTTCCAAATAAATAAGGTTATTGTTGAATCTAATTGGTTAAAAATTGATTTATTAATGTATATTGGAATGTTTTGAAATAAAAAAAGTAGCTTAGGAAGAATATTCATCTTAACAACGTTAATTCTTCCATCTAGAGTGAGATGCAGGGTTGACCATCTATGCAAGTCTTGCTTATTTTTTTTCATATAGACGGCAAAATTTTGTTGATAAAGAGCTTTATGTTTACTTGTGATGTTTACCCCTAGGTATTTAAACTGATCTGCAATGGTAAATGGGAAGGTGTCCAATCTAATATTGTGTGCTTGAGAATTCACTGGAAAGAGCACGCTTTTATTCAAAATAATTCTGAGACCAGAGATCTTTTGAAATTCTGTAAGTGCTGTTAAGACTGCAGGCACAGAATTTTGTGGGTCTGATATATACAGTACAATATCATCTGCATATAAAGAAATTTTCTGTTCCAGTCCTTCTCTGAAAATCCCCTTTATCTGATAAAAATTTCGACAGTGGAGCTCCAGTGGTTCAATGGCGACTGCAAATAGCAGTGGTGATAAGGGGCAACCTTGTCTGGTACCATGTTCTAGTTTAAAGTAGTCTGAACAAATGTTGTTAATACAAACTGAAGCTTCTGGATTGGTATACAGTAGTTTGATTCATGCACAGATGTTCGGGCCAAACCCAAATTTCTCTAATGTAGTGAAAAGGTATTTCCATTCAATCATGTCAAATGCTTTTTCTGCATCCAATGATAATAATATTTCTGGGGTGTTTGATTTTGTTGGTGAGTATATTACATTAAACAGGCGTCGAAGATTGGAAGATAAGTGTCGACCCTTGATAAATCCAGTTTGATCTTGTGATATTACCGGAGGCAGCACTTTCTCCATCCTTCTAGCTATGATCTATCTATCTATCTATCTATCTATTTTTGAGAGTAACTTAACATCATTATTCAGAAGTGAAATTGGTCTATATGATGCACATTGTGATAAGTCCTTATTTTGTTTAGGAAAGACGGTGATTAATACTTGGCGAAAAGTTTGAGGTAGAATTTGATTGTCTCTAGCTTCTGTAAATGTTGCTAATAGAAGGGGAGCTAGCTGAGTGGAGAATTTCTAATAAAATTCTGCAGGGCAGCCATCAGGGCCTGCTGCTTCCCGCCTTGAAGTGACTTTATAGCATCTAGTAATTCTGATAGTGCCAGAGGTTTATCCAGTTCCTCCGCACTAAAAGTGCCTATTTGTGGCATCTGTAATGTATCCAGAAATGCATTAGATTGTGTGTTGTCTTCTTTAAACTCAGTGGAATATAAGGATTTATAGTAGTCTCTAAATGTGTGCATTATATTTTTATGGTCAATGATTTCATCTCCATTCATGTTGGTGATTACTGGGATTGCATTGCGAACTTCTTGCTTGTGGATTTGTTGAGCTAAAAGCTTATTAGTTTTCTCTCTGTGTTCATAGTAATGATGCCTGGATTTATAAATTAGTTGTTCAGTTTCTTTAGTTGTCAAGAGGTTGAGTTCTGAATGCAGAGCCTGCCTTTTCCTATGTAGAGCCTCGCTTGGAAGCCTGGCATGTTCTTCATCTACTCTAGTAATTTCGTTCTGATACTTTCTTGGTTTCGAATTTATTCCTGTGGGAAAGATATGAAATAATCTATCCTCTTAAGAAGGCCTTTAAAGTTTCCCAGAGTATTCCTGCAGAAACCTCTAAAGATGTATTTGTCTCTAGGAAGAAACTGATTTGTTTGGATATAAATTCAGTAAAGTTCTCGTCTGCTAATAGAAGCGAGTTAAGACGCCATCTGTGAGGTGAGTGTGTGGGGCATAGTGACTTTAGCTCCAAGATCAGAGGTGCATGGTCGGAAATAACAATAGCATCGTACTTGCAAGATTTAATCGTAGGCAAGAAGTTATTATCTATAAAGAAATAATCAATTCTTGAATAGCAATGATGTACTGGTGAGCAGAAAGAATATGTTCTTGAGTTTGGGTTTAGAAACCTCCAGGGGTCTGATAAGTTGTGGTCAGTTACAAACTGTGTAATTGTCTTTGCAGTGTTAGATGTCATCCCCCCTGTGACAGGAGTCCTATCTAAGAGTGGATTTAAAACACAATTAAAGTCCCCAGCCATTATAATTTTATGAATGTTCACATTGGGAATGGATGCAAATACATTTTGCATGAAATCCTTATCATCGAAATTCGGTGCATAAACATTTATCAAAATCATTTCACAGTTAAATAAGTTGCCCATGACCATCACATATCTCCCTTCAGGATCAGACACTACATCTGATGCTACAAATGAGACTGTTCTATGTATGAGGATCCCACACCTCTAGTTTTCTTCGTAAAGCTAGAATGGAACATTTGACCAGTCCAGTCCTTTTGCAGCCAGAACTGATCCTTGCTTAGTAAGTGGGTCTCCTGTAAAAATACTATTTTAGCGTTTAAACCTGTTAGGTGAGAGAATACTTTCTTTCTCTTTAATTCGTGATTCAGGCCTTTAACATTCCAGCTCACAAAGTTAACTGCCCCATCATGGAGACATTGATTCTGAATTTTTGATGTCATTTTATAGTTTTAACTGGAAGTGAGACAGCTTTCACCTTAATTTTCTATGATTTTCTATGATTGCCATGCAGCCTATTGTTGCGTTGGTAGTTATAATTATAAGGTTTAAAAGGATAGATTAGATATAGCCTGCTCTCTTTCTGTCCCCCCTTTATCCCCTCACCCCTCCATTTTGCCTCCCCATGTGAGGCTGGAGACATAAACAGAAAGTGTCCGAGTAATGTAAAGAATGTATAATTATAATACCTGTATCATTACTAGTGGATCAGACAGCAGGTGATATCTCCTTGCCATGCCATGACACGATGCGACTCACTATTGTGTTTCAGAATAGTCTTGGGATCAGCTTTCTTAATTCCTTTTCTGCTTCCTCCTTGCTGGGGAAGACGTAGTATTGGCCTTGAACATCCACTTTCAGTTTGGCAAGATACAAGAGGCTGTATTTGATATTGGCTTGCTGTAACCACTGTTTGATGTTGTAGAAGGCTGCACGTTTAGCAGCTGTTGCAGGAGAGAAATCAGGGAAGATACGAATGTGGTTATTTTCAAATATAATTTCTTGCTTGTGTCTTGCTTGAGTGCCATCACATCTACCTTACATAATAATCTCTCAAAGTGGACAATAAAAGACCTAGGTCTAAAGGTATTTGATCCGCGTATGTGATAAGCTGTTGCTCTCCAATTATTTTAGAAAATAGTTCAATTGCGAATTTCACTGGGTTTGGACTTTCACGATTCTCAGGTAGACCTTCAATTCTAATATTATTCCTTCTGCTTTCATCTTCCAGAGCGGCAAGTCTGTCTCCGAGTTTTTTGCATTCGGAATTGGCAGCTGTTGCTTTTCCATCAGCGGTGGATGCTAGATTTTCGGCTATTTCGATTTGAGTCGTGAATGAGTGCTTAACATCCTCCAGCTGATCGGCAAGTGTGCTCAGTTTAGACGCGCTTTCCTGAATGTGCTCCTCAATTTTTTCCAGTATACATTTAAAGGCCACCTCAAAGCGAGTATATATGCATTTCTCCGAGTCGTTATTATCCTGCCGCAGCTCTTGCAACAGTTGCTCACTTGCCTTCTTGCTTTTCTTTATCTCTTGCTTGAGCTCAGCAATCTTCACCTTCAGTTTGGACAGATGATTTCTGCTTTCGTGCAGCGTAGGCGAAGCGGTGGGCTCTATTACAGCCGATTTACCCGGCTCGCATGAAGTAGGTGAAAGCGCGGACTTTTCTAGTTTCAAATGATCTTCCCCAATCGGTGAGCTATCGCGACCTGCGTTACTTGCACTTTCACTCCCCATTTCGCTCTCAACTGGAGACGATGCAGTGGACCATGGTCCTGAGGAGTCAGGGCTTTTGCCCATCTGTTCCAGGGCAGTCTCTAAAAGGCCGTACCTTGAGCTTGAACTTGGACTTGCTGTTCTGGGCTTGGATGTAGCTTTAGTTTTCTTTTCCATTTCTTTCTGAGCCCCTTTCTTGCCGACCATGTTTATATATGCTTGCATATATTGTAGTAGAACCCTCGGGTTGGATAAATACAGGATATCTCAGGATAATAAAGAAATAATATTAAAAAATAACACAGCTGCTAATGGAGTACACCTCTTTATGACACCTTTACATTGCTCTAAATTTACCTAAAGGGTGGTCAGGGCACAGCAGAGAGCATTTCCTTCTAGTCTGGCTCTGAGCCTCCAATTTATGTTCCCTAATTGATACTTATTTCTGGTGCAAAATATTTAATTTCTAAACAAATATTGTTTAATATAGGAATATGGCTACAATGGAGTATATTACTTCTATTAATATTTTGGACAGTGACCAGGCCAAATAAAATTAATGCTTTTCACATTGTTAGTAATATCATTTCACTTCCACTACATATTTTTTGTTTCATCATCTTTCATAATTGTATTGTCTGTCTGACGATACTTTTCACATGACCATTTATTCAAAGTCCAACTTGCTGACATCATTACAGCTTAATATGTTTGCGTAGTTCCAGAAATCTTAGCATTTCTGGTTTGATAGCAATGGTCATTGTTTATCAGAGAGATTATATGGATGTACTTGACCATTTCTTAGCTGCACAGTGCCTTAAAATAAATTATCCCTGGCTGAAGTAATGAAGCAGACTAGTTTAAGCTGTTTCTGATTTATAGCATCCTGTTGCTAAGTAAAAAAATAATTCAAATTATTTTTGGAACAATTGTAGTAATAATTTCATGGGAAAGGTGTGGATGTTTTTAAGAAGGATTTTCAGGTACCAATGACATCTTTAAATATGAAAAAATTAATAAACAAATATTAAATTCTAAATTATGGAAAAAGTTAAAATATATTTCCTTTCTGTCACATAACAAGTGTACAGTACACGCAAGCCTGATCACTTCTTTGCCACAGTTATCAACTGACATAAGGACTTTCTCTCCCCAACTCTGTGCAGCTGGATCTCAAGTGTCTTTTTAACTTGTGCTTTGAGCCATTTTTAGTTGGTTGCATTTGGTGAAATAAGGTGAGTGCTAATGTCATCGTTACAGATTTTAACAAAACTTGGCAAGCTGATCTGGTCATACGAGTAACCCATGGAACTGTAATTGCATGTGTCTTGGATCAATATTGAGAGAGATTAAAGCTAACAAAGTTTGAACTTATTGGTGGAGGGGTTATGACTTTGACTGGTTATATCTCCCTAAATATAAGTTGTACATAAATGGTTCTTGTATCGTTTCAAAGCTGTTTCCAGCTTAAACTTTTGTGTAAATATACGCTATTCCCAAAACGAAAAATGATCATGTTATGAGTGATTATAATATTAAACACTGAATAGCAAAAAAAACACGATATTTTAAAATTAGTCAGTTTTTTACTAAAGCTAGTTTAGAACAAACACTCAAAGCTGTACTTGTGTTGAATATTGTATGGAATATTACTGCCATATTCATTTGCTGTATATTTCCTGGATGGATTACATTAACTTCAGTTTTCCAGATGTATCACACATTTATATTTGTAGAATTATTCTTAAAAAGAAGGTAACTGTAAAGACTGTGTGGCTAATAAAGTAAGAGTGCCAGGTACCAAATCTGTACAGCATAATAGTTTAGGCATTTTGGGAAGGTTCTGTGGTGCGCACTGATATAATGAAAACAAAGCAAAAATGAGGTTAAGGGTAAGTAGTGCAGTTATGAGATCTAGCATTAACACTGAGGAAGCAAGTCTTTCACAGAAACTGTTTGCGTGATGTTAGGGAGAAGGGAACATATGTATACTTCAGTGGTTTCTTTGGGGTTTGATGTTGAATAGGCCCACTTAGTTTACAATACTTTTTTAAGGATGCTGTAACCAAGTGACTTTGGTAACCACTGTGCCACTGCCAACACCAAGGCAGGAGACTCATAGTTGAAATTAATTTACTCATTTTGAGCAGAATATATCAAGGTCAAGGCAAAGGTGAATTTTATCATGCCTGCATGGGAAATTCAAAAGGGTCTTGGAATAGCCTCATAATTAAATATTTAGTAATATTTATTATAATTATTTATATTCAATACGTTTTATAATAACGGCTTAAGACTGCAATAATGCAAACTTTTGTCCCTTAATTTTTCTAAACCAGCTTATCCAAAGCAGGGTTGCAGAATAGCTGGAGCTTAGATAGATAGATAGATGGATAGATAGATAGATAGATAGATAGATAGATAGATAGATAGATAGATAGATAGATAGATAGATAGATAGATAGATAGATAGATAGATAGATAGATAGATAGATAGATAGATAGATAGATAGATAGATAGATACTTTATTAATCCTAAGGGGAAATTCACTTGACTCAGCAGGTGTCAGGTACAAGGCAGAAACAATCCCTGGGCAGGGTTTCCAGTTTATTACAGGATGAAAACACAAACACACACACATCAGGGGCCAATTTGGCATTGTTGGTCCACCCAACCTACATGTCTTTGGACTGTGAGAGGAAACCCATGCAGACATGGACACAGCATGCAAACTGCATGCAAGAAGCACCTGGGGCTGGATCCCTGGTCTCCTTCTTGCAAGTCAGCAGCGCTACCACTGTGCCACCCTGCAAACTTTTATGTAACCTTTAAAAATATCAAATGATTTTAATGTTATTTGACATTTTATTACAGTACACCATACTCAATGGTAATAAATCTAAAATATTTTGTCACAGGCGAAATTGTCCTGTATATGCAGAAGTATCTTTGCTGTCTCTGTATAGTCTAGCATTTAGAAAAGATGTATGGTCAAGACTTAAGACGCCAGTAGATAAAGATTTATAGTGCATTAGCATGAAATGGAAATGTCAGTAACAAGCTCTCAGAAGCTGTTCCCATTTGAAATTGCATGATTTACCCTTTTTTTAACCAAATTATGTGCCCATTTCAGTGTAAATCTTGGAAGGCATCCCCTTCTCTGCCAAATCACACTAGTAAGTGAAATAGAATTGCATATGATCTTTGATCTTTTAGTCAGAAAATCTTTTGCTTTGCTTAGTCTTCTTGGTCAAAGTAACTTGCTTAAAAGTATTTTTAAACTTAAGCTGCAATCTGTTTATTCTGCCACATTATGTAAACACTGAGAGTCATTTGGGTGATTTTCTAATACCTCTTAAGAGGTATAATGAGAAGTACACAATTAATCTATTAAGTGTTTTTATATACGTGTAGACCACTCGTGTCTACATTTTTCTGATCTTGCCTTTTATCAGTACAGTGGGCTTTAATATTGTGTGGTTGTTCTATGTCTTGAAGACACAACTAAGACAAAAATTTTAAATGAACTGCACCTCACTCACTGTAATGCAGTCCTCTCCCGAATTGTAATTTGCATCCTTGTGTCCCTGCCTAGCTGGGCAGCATCGTGCAGCATAGATATGTCAGATTTACAGTGGACTAAACTGAATATTTGTGTTGTGTCACAGTTTCTCATCACAGTGGTTGTTATAGTTAAGATACTTGAACTTTTGAAATTGGATATTATAGTAGCATTAACCAAAACATTCATTCATCCATTATC
Organism: Erpetoichthys calabaricus; assembly: GCF_900747795.2. Taxonomy (NCBI): domain Eukaryota; kingdom Metazoa; phylum Chordata; class Cladistia; order Polypteriformes; family Polypteridae; genus Erpetoichthys; species Erpetoichthys calabaricus. The sequence goes on along the minus strand of NC_041398.2, from coordinate 141,209,917 downwards.
CAACCTGCTATATGCTAACTACAGGGTCACGGGGGTCTGCTGGAGCCAATCCCAGCCAACACAGGGCGCAAGGCAGGTAACAAACCCCAGGCAGGGGGCCAGCCCACTGCAGGGCATGCAGACACACACACCAAACACACACTAGGGACAATTTAGAATCATCAATGCACCTAACCTGCATGTCTTTGGACTGTGGGAGGAAACCCACGTAGACACGGGGAGAACATGCACACTCCACACAGGGAGGACCCGGGAAGCGAACCCAGGTCTCCTAACTGCGAGACAGCAGCGCAACCCACTGCGCCCTTAACCAAAACACTAATATCATAAGTATTATAATATTTAAAGAGTAATATATCTAAACATTAATCAGCAGCGGATGAGTGGATTGACAGATGAGATGCCTCTTTGGCAATGTAAAATGTGGGTTAAGAGTGAAATTGTATGAAGGAAAGAAAATGTATAACAGGTGAAAAAAGTTATGCATGAGTAGAAGCAAATACCATCAGTTACTAAACAGGGCAAGGAGCATATATTTGTTTTGTGTACCTGTTATCCTTGGCCATAACTGCAGAGAATTTCAAAAACTAGTTTGGAGGTTGAAGAGTAGTAAGGCTGAATTTTCAGTCCTTTGTGCTGTTAATTGTTCCCATTTCAGTGCTTGTTGCTATACATATACTATGAAAGAAACACGAATTCCATACTTAGAAATAAAACAAGATAATTTACATGCCTTTGAAGTCATGACAAAAAAGTTTTAAGATCATATAACTACATAATGGTGTAATTTATCTGAGAGATTTACATTATGTTGCTTAGCAGTAATGACTGTTTCCTTGCAGACCACAGCGTGAGAATCATTGCCCTATCCTTTAATTATGTTGCAAAATAATTTTACTCTTCCAAACTCAGTCTCCAGTAAAATTAAAGCTAATTGTTTGAACCAAAGAGATTTTTAAGTGGGTTCAATACTTAAAATAATATCTTTTTAATTTAGCAGTTCAAAACACTAATTTTTATAAGTTTTTATGTTTTTTTATTTTATATCACATAATTCATCAAAAGCTTTGGGACCATATTAGCAGTCAGTTTTTAGTGTCATTCACTGATTTAAAACTTTTCTAGTAGGATACATTATGTTTTTCTTTTAATGCTGTATAGATATTGTTTTCTATAATAGGAGTTTTATGACAGAATGTATATGATGACTAAAGTAAACAGCAGATCAAGTACAATGAGTTGGTTTCACTCTTTTTTCTCCATTGGTATTTACAATATATTATTTATGCTTAATTGACTTCTGTGTTTCCTTACAGAATTTAAAAATACTTGATGTTTCTAAAAATGAGCTTAAATCTGTAAATCTGGGTATGAGTCCACAGTTATCAAGCCTCCAAGTGCTAAACCTCTCAGAAAACAAGATCTCTGAAATAAAGAAAGAAGACTTCATTTATCTCAGCAACTCATCATTGCTGTTACTGAAATTGGAATCTCTTCCTCTGAAAATAGTAAGTGTGTTTACCAATTATTGAAGTATAACATAATGGTTAGCTGATTGTTTTAAATTTACTCAGAATAAGGGTTTAAGTATTTACAGTGCTTCCAAATGTTTTTCAGTGCAACATACAACAGGAAACAGTGCAAATGGTATAAATGCTTATTGCACTTTAGCAAGTTATTGTCTTCATGTGGTAACATGGGGCCTGCAGCTGAGAAAGGTGGCAGTTTTAATAAGTAAAAAACCAATGTAACAGAGGACAGACAATGAATGCTGAGGAGCTTGGCGTGGAAGGCTAGGGGTATGGAAGGAGGGGGCATGGAAGGCCGGGGATGTGGAGGGTCATGTCTTCGGCCTACAGCCGGATAAAATTGCCTGCATTTAGTGCACAGGTGCAAGATCGCCCGCAATCCTAATTGGTGCCCAGAGCTTCTGATTGCCACAGCTGTGCCACATCCCTGTTTTAAAAGAGAAGCACGAGTGCGAGACGGGGAGAAGAAAATCAGGTTGGCGGTCATGAGGCAAACAAACTGCCCAATGACTAAGAAAGAATGAGGTTAAAAGGAAATGGAAGACAAAGAGGTAGAGATGGAAACTGTGGGCGCCAGAGCTTAATGGAGTGAGGCAAGTGGTCGAGAGTGAGCCTCAGAGACAGAGACAGAAGGTCTTCTTCTGTTGGCCAAGCCTTATACACCTCCCATGGAAGGAGCAAAGAGGGCATTCTGACAACATGCCCAACACACAGAAACTGGATTCTCTTGACCTGCAGAGGTAGCAGTTCTATGCCAAGATCCTTCTATGTTGCTAAACTCCTGACCCTATCATGGATAATAATCTTAGCAACCCTGTGACAAAGAACCTCATTTCTGCTCTTTTTTCTTGTGATTTAATTTTTCATTCACTTTCCAAATCTCGTGACCATAATTGAGAATGAAAATGTGAACTAACTGGTAAATTGAAAGCCATTTCCAAGGACTTATCTTTAGCTTAACCTGCACAGTTGAGCACAACATCCCAAATATGTAGCCTCTTTGCCAATGTATTATTCAGTTTTGTGACCACCTGTTTCTTCACTTGTGAATACCCCAAGGTTTTGATCTCCTTCCCTATTCCAGTGCAAGCAATGGATCACAGTCTGAAGAAGCCAAAAGGACATTGTAAACAGCAGATTTACAGTCCTTAGGTCCCCAAACCAGATATTGCCTTGCTCTATTGTGCCTTCATATAATGTCCATGAAAATCACAAGTAACTTAATGACAAATATTGTATACAAACATAGCTGTCATTTTGGAACCTCATGCTCTTGAAACCCCTCCCATAACATTCTAAGAGATATAAGGGCATAAGCTTTTGCAGCTTGCTGTTCAGTGTTTCTGTTCAGATCTCATCCACCCTGTACCATTGCTACTGTTTTTTTTTTTTTTTAATTGCTGCAGTGACCTTAACCACAGAGGTGAACCCTTCCCCATCCAATGCTTCCCCAAAGAGTACATGTCCACCAGGGTTAGGAATTCCATGGATTACTCTTTTCGCTTTATGACAGTTTCCTCAATTGAGGTAAATGTTTCTACACCCTTGATGAGAACAGCCTGGACAGTGACATGCCTACCCTATCCTGAGTTGTTGAGTAGTTTGTCAGAACGCCCTTGAGACCATTAGAATATCTGCACTTCAAGGCAAACTTGACCCACACACAGACTTCTGCTTTAGCCACTACTTTAGCCTCTGTATTTTTGGTATGTTGGTACCTCCCATTCATATTTGGAGAAATTCCTGCTAACAATGCACAAAAGGCCTTTCTTCACACTGACAATTTCCTTTACCAGTTGTGTACACCAGTGGGTCCAGGTGTTGCCACCATGATTAGCACCAATACGCTTATAGCCAGAGCTTCTTGCAGCTGTCTATACCACTGAGGTTTTGAACAAGAATAATTCTATGTCCCAGACTTTTCTCAAGAGGTAGAAGAAGCTCTCCAAGATTGTGACTTGAACTTGTCACAAAGAGAGGCATCCTGTGGTCATGGGTAAACCATACTAAACCAATTTTGTTTTCCAGGTCTGTACAGCGAGTGCTCTATCTGTCTGAACCAGCTCACCATCAAGTAATGGTCAGTTGATAGGTCAGCATGTCTGCTTGCTCAGGTTTTCAGAACATATAGCCTATGAGCATATTGCTTAGCTATAAAATTGATAATTTACTTTGGCCTAAGATACACTGGTTCCAGATATACTTATGGACATCCTTGTTTTGAACTTCTTGTTTGTTATGGGCAGCACATATCTAGGAAATAAATCCAGTAATTATTCACTATTCTGTTTCAAATCAAGCAAGTCATTCCTCCTAGTCATGTCACTCCAGGTATCTCTACTCCCTATGTGACCATTGAAATGTGTCAAGAGTACACAATTGGTGTATGGCAGTATTTCAGATACCAATTCCATTGTACCTTAAATTTTTTTTTTGGTGATCTATTTACAAAAAACTGTCAAAGTCTCCCTCTCTGCAGCTCAGTCATATTACAGTGACTCTCTTACCCTCCTAAACAAATGTCAATTGAATGGCACCCTCCCAGAGCACTCACAGCCACCCAAGTTTGCTTGGTGCACCTGCACTGACAAGGTATAAAAAAGTTCTGAATAGGTCAGAATGAGAAGAATGGTGAAACAAAATAGAAAAAAAGAAAGAGAAAACCGAAAGTTGTGAGAGAGCAGCATGGGATGTGAGTCCGAAGGTGGATTGCATTCAACACAGTCTCAGACATGCTAAGTAGACCCATATGGGTGAGCTGGGGAGACAAAAGAATGCAGCTCCAGAATTGAGTAAGACCACTCTTGATTGAGAGGTCTTGTTCCAGAGCAAATACTATGAATAGCAATGGATATCAATCACATCTAGCCAGTATTTTGAATCTCCTGCACAAGCTCCAGTTCGATCCTCACCAGAGAAATTGCATTCCATGTCCCTAGAGCCACTTTCCATTGTCAATGTCAAGTATGTCTGTACAGTATGTATAAATATTTATTTCATGAGGTTTATTGAAAGGTTGGTTTGCTCAAGGGCAATTGTGGGTCTATCATTCTCCGGCTGTTGAGGAATCTGCACTGATTGGTCAAGATGGCCACAGTGTTCTGTAACTGTCTATCTAACACATGTTCACAAATCTTCATGATATGACAAAGTAATCAAATCGGGCAGTAGTTTACACAGTCACCAATGTCTCCATTGCCTTTCCATATCGAGATCGTAATGTAGTGTACCAGGCTCGGGTTGGGGGGTTCTTGCCTTCAGCAACAATGCTGTTGAAGAGTGTTGCCAGCAGATTGGTACACTCCACTGGTACATCGTCTGGTCCTATGGCTTTCCCATTCTTCATCTTCTTAACTGCCAGTTCAACTTCCTTGGTGTTTATCTGGGGAACTGGGCTTTTAATCAGGTCAGTTTCTGGGATGGCCAGGTGCAGGAGTTCCTTGTTGGAGATCTTTGAGAAGTAGGCATTCCATCGCTGTAAGATATCGATCAGGTTCCGTAGGATGTTCTGTAGCTTGTCCGATATCTTAGGTTGATTGGTGACGCACGTTTGGAAAAGCAGAAATGTTTTGTTGGCACTTCCAGGCTCGTCCAGCTGTGTATACAGTTCTTTGTAATGTTTGGCCTTTGCTATTGCTATTGTCAGCTTCGCTGCTGATTTGAGCATCTTATATAAATATTGTTGTCAATCATCATCGGATCACAATTCATGCCATTTCTTAAGAGCCATTTTGTACTCTTTTATCACCACTTGTACTACTTCTCCCCACCACCAGGCCAGTTTATCGATGAATCACCTACCAGGCTTTGTTTTCTACAGCATCCAGGTGCCCATTTCTAGGATCTGATCAATGATTTCTGACCAAAGGTCTTCTACGGGTTGGTTGTGCTCTATCTTGAGGGTTCCAAGTGTGCCAGTGAACTGGTCTTTCACCTCTACTGACTTCCACCACTTGAGGCATTCTACTCCTGTTTTTTGGATTCCTGTGGATCCATCAAGATTAATTCTTATGTCGAGTACAAGGAGGCAGTGCTGTGGGGTGACATTGACCGACGGGATTACTTGAGGTCATGCCACCGGATGATGCAATAGTTGATTTGAGTAGAGCGCCCACCACTGTTGTACGTTACCAAGTGTGAAATTTGCTTTTTGTAGAAAGTATTGGTGATGTCAAGGTTGTTGGACACTGCACAGTCTAATATTCAGTGTCCAATGTCATTTCGGATGCCGAAACCTTGGCTGCTGTGTTGCTGCATGTAGCCATCCCTGGTCGATCCAACATGTCTCTTCAGATCGCTGCCAATAAGTAGGTGGTTATAATAATAATAGATAGAATGAATGTATCAGCACGTTCCAAGAATTCGTCCTCATCTTCCGAGTAGTTGGTTTGGGGCACGTAGCATTAAATAGTTGGACGGTGGTCGCTCCACAGTCAAGTTTGATGGTGATGAGACGGTCAGAGATTTGTTCTACTTTTACTATGCTGCCCCTAAGTTTTTCACTGACTACGATCACCATTCCATTTTGGGTGACAGTTTGGCCATGGTTATAAAGCTTGTAACCGTTTCCAATCTCCCTCATTTTGGAGCCTTTCCATTTCATTTCTAGGACACTGGCAATGTCCACTCGTTGTTTCTTCAGTACTTCAGCCAGCTCACGGCTGCAGCCCGATATTGATAGAAGTCATTCAAAACTGGTGATGATGCTGCAGATGTCAGTGTTGTCAATGATCTTGTACTAGCTTCTTCAGCCTGTCCCATCCATGGGCAGGTAGCTCTACGGATTTGTCCACACCATTCGGGTGAGGGCGATGTGCATCGCCCAAGGATGACACCCTGGCATGTCCAGATACATGACGATTATCCAGTTTCATAAGATGCGACAAAATACTTATGACTGGTGTGTCACAGCACTTGATGTCTGAACCCCGCTGTTAGCCAAGTCCCTAAAGCCTTGTTACCAGCCAGCAACGCAAGGAGGTGTTGATGGGATTCTGCCGGTCCTTGAAGTAGACGCAGTCACAGAAAATTACCCACCACCAGGAAACAAGTTAAACGTTGCTACTGCTGACATCCTTGCTGTTAGCAGAGGGAAACATTTCTTTAGTTACCTTTAAATATATAAGAAAAAGTTCAGACGGACACAACATTTACTAACATAGAACAAGCATAATTGACTTTTAATGTGGCCTAGCTTTGTATGAAAAGTCAGTTCAGGATACGAGCAGGGCCCTGGATGGGATTGGTGTCAGGGATTAAGAGGTACATAATTATTTTCTGGAGAGATTCGAACACTTAGTAGTAGTGAGGTGATAAAATAGCTTTTTTTTGCCTTTTATTCTACGTGTGTAACTACTTTTTTCTTTATTCTTGTGTGGATTACTTGCTTTTAACTTTCACTAAATATTTTTAAAATGAACTTTTGGACTGAGAGATTTCTTTCGGCACACGTTTTACCTGTGCTTGATCTCACCTTATACTTCGGTGACTACAGTGTTGTCATGTCTCTTTATTGTTTGTCTGTTCACTGTTGACTGTGTTGACTTGCCCAAAGTGGAAGTAAGATCTGTATCTTTAAGAGAAGAGATGTATTCTGGACTGACCAATTTCAAGGACAGGAAATTGAAAAAGAAACAGGATGTCCCAAGCAGAGGAGGTCCCCTCTGTTCAGATTCAGAGGACCCCAGTAATTGTGGGAAGAGAGAAGCTTTTTTGGCTGGAGGAAATACAATCATCCAGGACAGAGGAGTGGGCTGCTTGCAGGCAGTGGCAACATCAGTAGGAATAAACTGTATTTTTTTTTACCCAGGAGGTTTCTCCATCTTCCTTGTTGTGTTTAATTGGGCTTCATCTGATTATGGAGTGAACTTTCATATCATCAGAATTAATATTGTTTTGGACTAGTAATTTTCATTTGTGTGGATTATGCTGTGTTATGCTTGTTTCGTGTTTGTGAGTTGTACTTGCATATGTCGATCTTGTATTTTGTTTCTTGCTTTCATACAATCACCACATTTATCTTTATTTTATATATGTGGTATCTTGTTATTGTCGGGGAAGGGTAAACCAGAATAGTGGTTATTAAGACCCTTTTATCACAAGAAATAGCAGTGAGTAGCAGCAGACTTGGGGCCTCATGTATAAAACCTTGCTTAGATTCCATACAAAAAATTTTCTTATGCTAGAAAGGCGAAAACAGCATACACACAACAAAAAACACATTTATAAAAACCATATGCACACCATAAGTTCTTTATATCTCCTATCAACTTGGAACAATGCACCTGCTTTTAGCTTCTCTCTGTCACTTCTCACCAGTAACCATGCATGGCTTAACAAATGTCCTTTTTGAATATTCATGACCTATTCACTACATAAATTTAACTGTGATCCTGAGTGGCAACTTTATTTTCAAATCATGGGAGAATACAGAAAACAAAACTTTGGTGAATGTGAACTTAATGTATTACTGACATTTGGTGTAGTTTAGGGAGTGGCCGGGGGTCCTACCAACCTAAACACCTAACAGATGCACTTTATTACTAAAATAAATTTCACGTAAAGGGTATTTTTTTCCTTCATTTTTAAAGCTACATTTAATGTAAATGTGTTAATCAGCAAATTTGGTGCATGCTGATGCAGTACTAGCACTGCTGTCTCGTTGTAAGGGTTCAGGAATTGTGCCTTGCTGTGTGGAGATTGCTCATGGGTTCCCATGGGTTTGCTCTGGTTTCCTACCACAGCCCAAAGGCATGCAGGTTAGGTAAATTGCCAATGCCTAATCCTCCCTTGATTTGTGTTTGAGTTCACCCTGCTATTGCTTGGCCCTCTGTCCAGGGGTTGTTGTCCTCTGTGTCCGTTGCTTGCTTGGATGTACTTCAGCTGCCCCCTGCCCTGAATAAGTGAGTTTAGATAATTCAGTGGATCAACAAACACTATAATCCATTCTGCCCAAAGTAACTCTCTTGTACATTGCCAGTCCTTAAAAAAGATATAGAAATACTCTCAGCATTTTCAATTACAGGTTAGTTAACTGTTTCAAATTTAGCTTGATAGAGGCCATTTCAGCTTGAATATATTGTCTACAGTGTTTTCTTCTTTTTGATGCCTGACAGATGCTTCTGTTGAAAAAACAAATCCTCAATGGTCACCATGAGCAATTGAAAAGGTAGTGCTTGTGCCAGGAACTTATGCCTGCCTGTACAAACAGTGACATGGAAGGCTGAGGAAATTTCCATCACACATACCTGTTACAAAATATTTAAACAACAAAATCGTGATATCTGTCTCTTTGATGAAGTAAATAAATAACAGAAAATGCTCTAACTTTCATTTCAGTTAACTAAGTTACACCCGAAAGTTACTTTCCAACTTCTCAATATGAAAAAATTGTAATTTTGCCTCATTTAAAATATGTATAAAACAGTGTTTTCTATTAAATATCGATATTGGTGTTTGTGTACTGTTTTCGTGATGATGACTGACTTATAAGACAATTTAGACTTCCCAGAGCCCTCCTCCCAGAGTTGTGTGTTTAGATGGAGCCTATATTACAGAGACCATCATGCAACAAATAACGCAATTCCTGTTTCATTATAGATTTTAACAGCCTGTTGTAGAAAATGGATGGATGGATGGATAGACATCAGAATGTAACTGACATACCATTGAAATGCAAAATGAAATAAGATTTTCTGTTTGCTTCATTGTCCTGCTGTCTGAAGTCGCTGACATGGAAACACCAAAAGGTTTAAACCAATTTCCATGCAAATTCTGGGTCTTATAAATCTCAACTTTTGCATAAGACATGGCTTATGCACATTTCCAAGTGCAAGTTTTATACAATTTTTTTTCAGAATAGTGAGGGACTGGTACAAACAACCTTGTCAAGATCATCACCCATGTCCTTTGCTCTTTAAAGCAAATTTTTAAAAAGACCTTTTAAGTGTCATATTTGTATCCTCTCTCTTCTGCTTCATTTTTGTTTTCTCATACCCACTGCAGTAATTTGTCCCCATTTCTACTTGTGCTCACCATTTTTCAACTGGCTAACTTTTTTTCTCCAAGCTAGTGTAGTTATGCTGCATTCAGCAGTAACATTTAGCTTTCAACTAATGACACAATTTGCTCTTCAGTCACTGAACACGGTGCCAGGGAGTGGCAACATGTTGCCCGTTGATTGGAGCATTCAAGTAAGAATTTCACTGTACTTTGTACATGTGTCAATACTGACCCTATGAAGATATGAAATAACTGTATGTCTATATGTATAAGCTGTAATCTTGAGTGCATTCCTGAGTAATCCTTATGAAGAGCCTGTTTAAAATGGCTTGTCTAACAGCATGCTTTTTCTTTCAGATTGAAAGAGGATGTCTCAGTATGATTGGGCAACTACATGGATTGGTTCTGGACAATTCCAAACTTGATTCTAAGTTTATAGAGGATCTGTCTTATGAGCTGTCAGAAACGAAGATCTCTAATCTGTCTCTAAAGAATACTGACATTTCAATAATAAACAACTCTACCTTTAGAGGTCTAAACGAAACACACCTGACAGTACTGGATCTCTCCAAAAATCAAATAGATATTATAAGTGAATACTCATTTAAATGGCTTAGTAAATTAGAGCATCTGTACCTGCAAGAGAACTTCCTTGACCATTTGGAGAACACTACCTTTTATGGACTGTCTAGCCTTAAATCCTTAAATCTTGGCAGAGCACTTATAAGAGGGAACAAAACATCAACCCCAGTAGTTGATGACTTCTCTTTCCAAAGCCTTGAAAATCTGGAATACCTAGTGCTACAGGATAATGAGTTTACTGGCTTAAAAGATAATACCTTTTCTGGTTTAAGAAACCTCAAGTATTTAACTTTGAGTAATTGTAACATAAATCTAAATGTCATTAACAGTAGAACATTATCATCTTTGTCACAGTCACCTCTTTTGTTTCTTAATTTAACATCTGTGGGAATTTCACAAATTAACAATGGAACTTTTTCCTGGTTTCCACACTTAATCAAGCTATATATTGGGCATAATAAAATCATGCAGACATTGTCCGGAGAAGAGTTTAGAGGATTGGAAAATATTGAAGAAATTTACCTATCCTACAACCAGAAAATTACTTTGAGGCCATTATCATTTTGCCATGTTAAAACTATACGAACTCTTATGCTTGGACGTACCCTGGCTGGCAGCTTGGATTTTAATTCTTCTCCTTTCCAGGGTCTACAAAATCTTACAGTTCTTGATCTTAGCAACAATAACATAGCAAATATCAATGATGCTCTCTTCAGTGGACTTGAACATCTCAAAATACTCAAGCTGCAGCACAATAATTTGGCTCGCCTTTGGAAAAGTGGTAATCCTGGTGGTCCAGTGCTTTTCCTAAAAGGTCTTATAAATCTTCGAATACTTCAGCTTGAATCAAATGGATTTGATGAAATTCCTGCTGATGGATTTAAAGGACTGAGCCAGCTCATTGAACTTGATTTAGGATTAAATGACTTAAATTTTTTTCCAGAAACTTTGTTTAAAGATCTTTCATCGCTCCGTGTTTTAGGCATTCAAAAAAATCTGATTATATCTGTTCCAGAAAATACTTTCAAAAAAGTCTTCAGTAATTTGCACATTTTATACATGGGAAAGAATCCCTTTGACTGCACTTGTGAAAGTATGTACTGGTTTGTGAATTGGCTTAATAAAACAAATACCAGCATTCCTGGATTGAACTCAGAATACATTTGCAATAGCCCACCAAAATACTACAACTCTTCAATCTCTGACTTTGATATTTCACCTTGTAAAGATCTAGCACCTTTTGCATTTTTTCTTAGCAGTGCAATAGTTGTTCTTGTATTCTTATTCTCGGCTATTTTAATTCAATTCCAAGGATGGAGAGTCCAGTTTTTTTGGAATGTTCTAGTAAATCGTATTCTTGGATACAAAGAAATTGATCTGGGTGAAAACAGATTTGAATATGATGCATACATAATCCATGCAGCTAAAGATGCTACATGGGTAGACAGAAATGTGATTCCTTTACGAGATAAATTTCAGAATATGTTTCATTTTTCTTCTGAGGAACGGGACATTGCTGCTGGCACTTTTGAATTGGAGGCAATTATTGAGAGCATGAGCAAAAGCAGAAAAATTGTGTTCATTATAACTAATGCCTTGTTGAATGATCCCTGGTGTAAAAGGTAAGCATATGTCCTGTTTGGATTTGTGATTTAAAGCTACTGCATATTATTTCTGATACTTATAAGATTAACACATCAAATTTAAGTGATGTAAAATTGCTATTTTTACCCACAAAGAAGATATGGAGGAAATTGTTAACTACTTTATTCTTAATCTATTCTTTTGCCACTCTCTACACAGCGGTTTTAGTGTTATATTTTTTCTCTCCACTGTTTTATGATGTGTGGAACACCTACACATCTAACAACTGCATATCAATTCACCCATATGCAAAAGATTCCAAAGCAGGATGAATATTGTCACTATGTATTTGCAATTTTTATCTAATATGTATACTTTTTAAACCAGTTTACAAAGTAAAAACAAGTATTGCACACAAAAAAGAACAACAAGTATATAAAAATGGGAGGCAGCATATTACCTTTATGACAACAGAGGTGGAAACTATTCAGTGATTTCAATTACCCCACAGCCTTCCTATAGTGGTCCCAGTTTGGTATGGGTTTCATATGGAAGCAACTATATTAAGAAGTTTTAGATTGGAAAATGAAAAATACAAATTGAAAATAAAACAGGAACCACTTTTGGCTGATTTTCACTGGTTTCAGGTGCTACTTCAAGTGACTTCAAGTGTAGCAATTTATTTGTATTCTTTGAAAACAAAAGACAACATAAAAAAGAGGATTCTCAATGTAGTCACCGTCTTTCAGTATAATGCTGTATGCTCTCTTGTTATAGTCAATAGGGGAAACAATTAAAACTCCAGAACGAAAGGAAAGTATTCTAAAAGTCTTTGTTGCAGACAGACCCAAGAAGAGAATTCCAGAGAGTAAAGACCACAAGGTGCATTAGAATGTGCAGATGGTTCTGCAGCACGGTTTTAGACAGTAAGATGGTCAACATTAGACGGTCTAAGCTTTCTACAAGGCTTACATGGTGTGGGCGGCATAGACAGGTATTCTGGAGTCTTAGAACACATTACTTTATGCGTTGGTACCAGAATTTTGAACATAATTCGGTATATCAATGGAAAACAGTATTTATTCTGATCATTCTTTGTCTGCAACATTCTGAACAATTTGATACAGTTAATGGCTCAGGTAGGTGGACATTTAAAAAGAAAATTACAGTAGTCTGCCTGAAAAGTTGAAAAACCATGACATCCAGCATCAGCATCCACTGTAGAGAAGGAGGGTTGGATGCTTGTGCAGTTTTTATCATACTTCTGACAACAGAAAGTTTTGGAATTCAATAGTCGGGGTAATATAAAGAACAGATCCAGGGATAGTCATGAAAACAGTCAATGTAGCAAGCTATATTAGATAAATTATCCAGATAAATATTAATTAGTTCCTCAAGGTTCAATGCACTTTTCCAGTCAGATCAAGTTTAACATGAGATATTTAGAAATTAAAGTTTCACTTTACGCTTTCAGAATAAGTGAAAACTTTGTTTACCAGTGGTGTGTGTGTAAATATTTGTTACCTTCATTGTACATATTCAGAGTGTGGCATAGTGACAGAGTTATTCAGCACTGCTGCCTTTTTGCTCCACAAACCTGGATTTGAATCCTGATCTGGCCACTGTTTAGTGGCACTTTCTCCATGTTTTTTTACTCTCGTTTCCTCTGTCATTCTAAAAGGCTAATATTAGAGTGATTGGCGTCTCAAACCTGAGTGTGAGTACATTGTAATGACCATTTGTTTGACTATATGTACATATTTTGAGTTTTAGTTAGTATGTAGTATACTTGTGCATATCCACAGTATTCTTGGCTTCTTAGGAAATGTACTATATATAACATATTTTTATTTAAATGATTTTTTGCTATTAAAAAGATACATAAGATTATTTTTCAGAAAGTCTTGCATATTTTCAGTGCACCTTATAAGTCTAACCATTCTTTAACCTATGTGTAGGTCAGCAGTGTTTATCTGACGTGGTGGGTGATACAGATGACTCTTGTGCGCTCAGAATCGATAACCAGAGGCTTTTTTTTGTGGTGATGATTATCCTACTATTCCATATTCAGCTATCTAGTACTAGCTGTAGATATCGTCAGGGGTAGGATTCAGTGCAAATGTTTTCATATTTATCAATAGTACAGTTACTGTAACAAGGTGGAATAAGGGAGGAAAAAATGCTATGCAATTTAATGTGTTTAACAGTATAATTGTAAAATAAAGAAAGGTTTAAAGTTAAATACAAGGGGCATAATTTTATAATTGGCAACAAAATACGTCTTTAAAACTCTATATTGAACTGTGTAACTGGTAGAAACTTTTTTACTGGTAAACAATTTATTATCATGATGTTATGTCCATGGCCAACCTACTGTACATGTAGAATATGTAAAAAAAGAAAAAGTAAGCAACACTGAAGGGGGAAAAGTTGGTGGCATAAGGGTGTTTTGTGAATGCAGATATTCTATCTGCATATTTTTGCATCCATTATTCAACCAAAATAGCCTTTTTCCCTATATTGTCTCATAAGGTAAAAGGGGGTCAGCATCAGAATTAAAGAGAAATGTCTTTCTCACATAAAAATCTATAAAAAGTACTGTATTAAGTGACTTATTGACAAGTTTTTAAAGCTTTCTAAGTTAGATATTTGGTTATCAACCAAAGAATTCAGGAGGATCAAATAAATACAAATGATTTACTTTTATTGCACATACTGTATATATTTTACTCTGTACTCAGTCATTTACTCCACTTTTATACAGTCAGTTCTATGTCAATTGTCATATGTAATAATGTAAAAGTCAGAGTTGATGTTACTGTTTTTAAAAAATGAAATGACTGAGTGTGCCAAAAAGAAGGTGCTATTTGCTTGCTTCAAAAGCAAGAAGGAAGTCATACTAGCAACAAATTTAAAGGCTGAGACAAAAAGTGACAGTCAGGGTGGCATTAGCAATCAACAGGGCACCTCTACAGTGCATCCAGAAAGTATTCACAGCGCATCACTTTTTCCACATTTTGTTATGTTACAGCCTTATTCCAAAATTGATTAAATTCATTTTTTTCCTCAGAATTCTACACACAACACCCCATAATGACAACGTGAAAAAAGTTTACTTGAGGTTTTTGCAGATTTATTAAAAATAAAAAAACTGAGAAATCACATGTACATAAGTATTCTCAGCCTTTGCTCAATACTTTGTCAATGCACCTTTGGCAGCAATTACAGCCTCAAGTCTTTTTGAATATGATGCCACAAGCTTGGCACACCTATCCTTGGCCAGTTTCGCCCATTCCTCTTTGCAGCACCTCTCAAGCTCCATCAGGTTGGATGGGAAGCATCGGTGTGCAGCCATTTTAAGATCTCTCCAGAGATGTTCAATCGGATTCAAGTCTGGGCTCTGGCTGGGCCACTCAAGGACATTCACAGAGTTGTCCTGAAGCTACTCCTTTGATATCTTGGCTGTGTGCTTAGGGTCGTTGTCCTGCTGAAAGATGAACCGTCGCCCCAGTCTGAGGTCAAGAGCGGTCTGGAGCAGGTTTTCATCCGGGATGTCTCTGTACATTGCTGCAGTCATCTTTCCCTTTATCCTGACTAGTCTCCCAGTTCCTGCCGCTGAAAAACATCCCCACAGCATGATGCCGCCACCACCATGCTTCACTGTAGGGATGGTGCCAGGTTTCCTCCAAACGTGATGCCTGGCATTCACACCAAAGAGTTCAATCTTTGTCTCATCAGACCAGAGAATTTTCTTTCTCATGGTCTGAGAGTCCTTCAGGTGCCTTTTGGCAAACTCCAGGCAGGCTGCCATGTGCCTTTTACTAAGGAGTGGCTTCCGTCTGGCCACTCTACCATACAGGCCTGATTGGTGGATTTCTGCAGAGATGGTTGTCCTTCTGGAAGGTTCTCTTCTCTCCACAGAGGACCTCTGGAGCTCTGACAGAGTGATCACTGGGTTCTTGGTCACCTCCCTGACTAAGGCCCTTCTCCCCCGATTGCTCAGTTTAGATGGCCGGCCAGCTCTAGGAAGAGTCCTGGTGGTTTCAAACTTCTTCCACTTACAGATGATGGAGGCCACTGTGCTCATTGGGACCTTCAAAGCAGCAGAAATTTTTCTGTAACCTTCCCCAGATTTGTGCCTCGAGACAATCCTGTCTCTGAGGTCTACAGACAATTCCTTTGACTTCATGCTTGGTTTGTGCTCTGACATGAACTGTAAACTGTGGGACGTTATATAGACAGGTGTGTGCCTTTCCAAATCATGTCCAATCAACTGCATTTACCACAGATGGACTCCAATTAAGCTGCAGAAACATCTCAAGGATGATCAGGGGAAACAGGATGCACTTGAGCTCAATTTTGAGCTTCATGGCAAAGGCTGTGAATACTTATGTACATGTGCTTTCTCAAGTTTTTTATTTTTAATAAATTTGCAAAAATCTCAAGTAAACGTTTTTCACGTTGTCATTATGGGGTGCTGTGTGTAGAATTCTGAGGAAAAAAATGAATTTAATCAATTTTGGAATAAGGCTGTAACATAACAAAATGTGGAAAAAGTGATGCGATGTGAATACTTTCGGGATGCACTGTATATAACATTCTACCACTTACATCATTAAAACCCCTGAAACTATTTTTAAATGACTATCAAAAAGTAAAATAATGTCTCTACTTTGCCTTTTTTCATATTTCTGATAGCAAATGTGGGGAATGTCTTTGCTGGCTGATGTTACTTGACTGTTCTACATTGTGCAGTACAGCATTTATGTGTTTTGAGTTTTACAACAATTTGTATAGCTCATCCCATTTAAGAGTCTTTTTCATTTCCATGAAGATTTATGTGAACACAGCCTTATTTTAACACCAGGAGTCTTGTAATATTTTTTTATCCACAAGAGGGAGTAGAGAGTTGTGGGAAATTCAAGTGTCTGCTGTATAATCACACCCACATTTTCTTGAGTTTTGTGTACTGTGCAGGTCAAATAAATCATCAATGTTAAAAACATTTCATTACAAGAAGTTATGTAAGATTAAAAAAGACACAATGACTTACAGTATTTTTCTTCATGTTTGGAGTGTTCAATTGTGATCCTTGAAGGCTTTAGTGGGTGTAAGATTTTTTGTTCTAAGCAAAGTCTTAATTAGAAACCAGTTATCTTTGTTTATACAGCATGCCATTTAATAAGATGTTCTGCTTCCTTCTGTTTTATCAGAAATTTAGTATAGCCTACATTTCAATTTTCTGGAGAAATAAACAAGATTGACTGGAAACATTTAGAATCATTCATTTCTCCAGCTTATTTTTCTACTCTTTTTACAGCATTTTATTTAAAGGTGCTACATAGTGAGGAACATTTTACCAGCTGTGTCCCCAGTTGTTTGCAACTCAAGGATAATTACTATATGGTAATAAAATAATCTGTATGGAAACTCCATTAATATTAAAAATAATGAAATTAACAGATGTCTGTGCAATAAAAGTCATGGTGGCTGAACTGGACAGAAGTAGTAGTTCACTAAGACAAGCAGTTAATTGTAGGGAGGAGAAGAGTTTTGTTAATGTCTTGTAAAGGAATAGTCAGTAAACAGGTCTGTTAAATTTGCATTTATTTTACATGTATTTGCTTAGCAGTCACTTTTATCCTCATCCAAAGTGAACTACAAAAGAGGTCAACATAACTGAGTAAACATTTGCCTGGTGGACTGCTTGGGAACAAGTCTTACAGGACAGGTTACAAATTAATCATCACAAGTTAAGAGCTCAAGCAAAATACAAGCTAGTTACGAATCCTAGTTTACAAAATCTAGTAGCTAATATCAGTTAGACAGAAATTCACCTAACAAGAAAGTCTTCAAATGCTTCTTAAACACATTGAGGAATTAGTGCTTCAAATGGAAATTGGTTAGCTTGTTCCACCAGCTAGGAATTTCACATGAAAAGATTCTGGGCTGGAATAGTAATTCCACACAGAAGTAGCATCACCAGATATATTCATCAGCAGACCTGAGTGGCCGAGAAGAAGCATAGGAACTCACCAATGTCTCCATATACTGTATGTCATGTCATTTTCTAACCTGCTTAGTCCTGAACAGGGTTGCAGGGAGTGCTGGAGCCTATCCCAGCTCACAAAGGGTGCAAGGCAGGAACACACGTACCCCAACAACCCAATAGGACCAATTTAGTATTGCCAGTTAACCTAACCTGTATATCCTTGGACTATGGAAGTAAACCACATGGAGTAAATCCACACAGACATGAGGAGAACATGCAAATTCCATGCAGGGAGGACACAAACCCTGGTCTCCTTATGGCAAAGCAGCAGCGCTACCACTGTGCCACTGTGCTGCCCGTGTCTCTCTCTCTATATATATAGGTACAAATCCTTTGACTACACTGCAGGAAAGCATCAAGAATTTGAACTTGATATATGCCACTACAATACACAAATGTAGTGATCTGAAAAAAGAAGTGAGTCTTGCCCACCGCAGTTTGTTGAACACCAGACATGTCACTAAATTTTGAATTATCTGCAGTAGCTTGGTGACATATGCCAGTACTCTTGCCAGAAGAGAGTTGCAATAGTCCATATGTTACAGGACCAAAGTCTGGGCCAGGAGTTTTTGCTGCATACTCTTTCAGATATAGTGTGATCTTGCGGGTGTTGCAATGTGGTTCCTGAAGGACAGCTGCTCCTTAATCATCACCCTAATGTTGCAAACCTACTTGGCTAATGTTAGTGACAATGAATCAAGCAGAACAATTATGGATGGGCTTTGGTAACGAGAAGGGCCATCTTTTTCAGATCGCTTTATCCTAGCAAGAGTTATTACAGAATATTCGGGGCCTCTTTCGAGTGAATCTCCCTGTATATGGATTGAGTCTTAAACTTTTGATGCTGTTCAGCGCAATGCACAAATAGAAACCACGCAGTATCAAAGCAATTATACACACAGAAAGGCAGTGCCCAGGAGAAACAAGCAAATTCTGATGAAATGACATCCCCAAATAATAATGAACATTCTTTTAAAAACAAAAATTACTAAATAAATTAAACATATTCTGACATATGACAACAGTATAAATTTTAAAGACAAGTAAATATAATACTAACAATTCTGAGACACTTGGCTAAGCAAGCAGTAAGAAGAATACAGGAATTTAAAATGTTTAAAAGATCTTGTGTTTAGGGTCTGCAACATTTTGTGGCATGAGAAATTGGTAGACAATGGTATATAGTATCACTTATACCCTTTATGTCTCTGGTGAGTAAAAAAAAATCATGGCATGGCCTGTGAAAACAAAATTTTCTGAATTTCTTTAGTGATACACAAAACTGAGTTATGATTGTGACCCATTGTGTAGGAGATCAGTTAGTAGCATGCATCTGACTCTGAAGTGGCTCGATGTCAGTGTGTATGTAATGTAACATCCTTCTCAGGTTTGGTTCCTGTCTTATGTCTCTGACATGCTTTTGTTCAACTGACAAGTGAGTAAGTGCTTATGTGTGCATAGTATGCTGGGTAGTATTGTGATATGTCATAGAAGGAGCTCAAAAGAATGGGAAAAGATTCAGAACAAACAATAGCTGAAATTACATATTGCTAGATAATGTTAGTTTGTTAGAGGACAAGGTAAAGGAGTGGTTCAGCTCGCAAGGGTGTGTTACATGGAAAGGTACATCACACCTTACCAAAGCTAATAAGAAAACCAAAGTCATATTTAGGATTCTTAATAAAGTCATCACAAACTGTATCCTGTCTCTTATCTGTTCCTTATGTAGATGTTCTTTATTGTTTTTATTCTAAGTGTTAAAACCAAAATTTGGAAGTTAGATAATATGTGGTGCATTGACATGACAAGGCATCACCGTCCCTGGGCATTGTTCGGATAAAAATCTGTAACAATCAGCAAACAAACAAAGCAATCTATCTGAAACTGAATAAGCTCCCAAATTAAATAATGACTATTGACAACAGAGAGAACATATAGAAAGTAATATTTTATATCCAAATAATCACAACACAACTACTAACATCCTGACACTTAGAAGCATGGTTGATTATTTCATGGGCAGAAAAATGTGTGAAAACATTTACAATGTTTCTTTCTGGGCCACTGTGTTAAATTAGCCTAGTTATTTGCCGTCAGGAAAAATGGTTTCAAAATTATATAATGTAAATATGTGCCTGCAGCAACTTTACTTTCTATTAATAAGGGAGTCATTATTTTAACAGGATAAAAATTTTGAATGAAGAAGTAGATTCTTTGTGGATGGATGGAGGGGTGCATACAGTAAGTATATTACTGTGAGAAAGAAATCTTGGAATATAACCCACACTAGCTGTCAAACTAAAATATTAGTGCATCATATTGAAGATGAAATTAATGTCTCTTTAAAATATACAATTTTCCTGCTTGACTGTACTGGACTCCAGTGAGATTTATGGCTGTAGTGGCTTCAACATGAATTTTGTTTTTGTGTTTGGAAAGACAGATGAACTAAGTTTAAAAATCACCCATATATTTTCTCACTTTGTTTGCACACACCCAAGCCATATTCTTGCAAGCTTGTTGGTTTTGTGTTGCTCTGTTGATATGCACACACATTCTCTACACAGAAAAAAAGGAGTTCCAAAGATGTATGGCTAAAGAAAAAAATATCCATTCATCAGTCAGGTACCAGCTGTGAGCAAGAAGCCATTTAATATGTCACACACACATCTTGAACAATTTGGAGTCTTGTTCTCCCCATCTATATACTGCTAAACTACAGCTGCAGATCAAACACATGATAATGTATACTTTGATTCTATAAAAAAATAAAATAATTTTATTTTTGTCTTGGTGAAGACAACATTTTTATTCCAGAAGACAGAACTAGAAAATACACATATAGTATATGTTATTAAGCATCTTAGGCTTGTCTTCTTCTGCTTTCGGCTGCTACCATTTAAGGGTCGCCACAACGAATCATCCGTCTCCATCTATCCCTGCCTTTTACATGATTTTGTGCCACACTGACTGCCTTCATGTCCTGCCTCACCACATCTCCTCTTTGGCCTACGTCATTCACGCTTGCCTGGCTGTTCCATCCTCAACAGCCTTTTCTTGATGTATCCCTCATCTCTCCTCTGCACAAGCCCAAATCATCACAATCTAGTCTCTCTCACTTAGTCACCAAACTATCGTAC
Source organism: Erpetoichthys calabaricus (assembly GCF_900747795.2). Classification (NCBI taxonomy): domain Eukaryota; kingdom Metazoa; phylum Chordata; class Cladistia; order Polypteriformes; family Polypteridae; genus Erpetoichthys; species Erpetoichthys calabaricus. Next base: position 141,189,029 of record NC_041398.2, on the reverse strand, counting down.
CTGTGTTGTCTCTCTAATATACAGAGCGAAATTCATAGCATCTTCAACCCTGCCATTTCCAGCTCTGCCTCCTGTCTTTTTTTTAGGCATGTAATAGTGTTTAAAAGAAAAAAAATATTTTGGTACAAATATTTGTGCAAATAAAATGTTCTGCTCTAATGTCAATGTTGCAAAAACTATCAACTCTTTTTTTTGTGTTACTTAATGAACTCATTACTTATGAATGCTTTGAAATCACTTCAGTTATTTTTGTTAGGCACCTCCTTACTAACCATATCATAGGTGGGAGAAAACCCACAAATATGATATACTGTTTGACTTGTCTTGATGTCTAGTTTTGCAAGATGTCAAGGTTTTTGTGGCGCTCCCATATTTTTGCCCTACTAGACTTGAAACCCCTAACTGTGAGGCCATTTTTGGGTCATATTTTGTGCAATTACACCCTTTTGATAAAGAGTAAACAAATAGATGTCTTCAACAAAAACGATCAGAAGGATGTGAAGTTGTGCATGCCACATAAACCTAGCCCTTAAAGAGAACCCCCCCCAAAGAAAGTTAAAAATGACAGATTTCATATATAAGCATTGTGGGGAACAGCCCGGACACAGAAATGTAGACAAGATGGTTTCACCACACACACGTTTTATTTATACTATTTACAGCCATTTTAGTGCACATTCCCAGTGCCTCAGCACCAATCACCCCTTAAGTCCTGGCCACTACACAATGCCTTAAATGTCTCTGGTCCGCCTCCACTCCTCTCCACCAAGCTTCGTCCTCTTCCACCCGACTCTTGCCCATGACTGGAGGGAGGTGGCCCCTTTTATTCACCTCGGAAGGACTCCAGGTGCATCCTGAGGGGCTCCGTAGCCACACCCCTGTGTGGCGGAAGCTCTGACGGTACATCCGGAAGTCCTCCGAGTGTACACAATCCTCTTCCCCCCAGCACTTCCGGGTGTGTCGGAAGTGCCGACTTCCAGGGCTCCCAAGGCATCGGGGCGCCCCCTGGCGGTGACCACGGGCCCCTACAGGGTAGAGCTTCAAAGCTCTGTACCCGTGGCCCCCAAAGCAACCTGGGCGGACGCCCCCTCATGTTCTGGAGGAGGCATGAGCCCTCCTCCGGTCCTCCTGGGCATCCCGGCCGGGCAACAACATGTAAGGTATTGCTTTAGACCATTTCAAGGTCATTGATTGCAAATATTTTGATTTTTGACCCTGTAGTAGGAATACCACCCAGTCCGCATCGTTGAACTTGGCACTCCAATACTGGTGGTGCGGTGAAGGCAGAGGTGTGACCAGAACATCATGTGTGGGTGGGTATTTGGCTTGTCTTGGGGGGCAAAAAATATCCATCCATCCATCCATCCATCCCCATTTTTTTAGGGGGGTCAAATAATAATAACAACATAGCTTTATATAACATATAAAAGCAAAAACTGTGGCATAAATCATAACCTGTTTTCAATAAAATTAACAGATGCAATGGAACTTGTATTATTATTTTTTGCGAACAAATATAGAACTACATCTACAAGGTAAATATCAATAAAGTCAAACGTATACAACATATGAGAGCAAGAACAGAAACGTGGCTCATTGTAGTCATTAGGGAGGCTATAGGATATCAGTTTCCAGTGTTTAACCTGGATATTATCTAGTCTGCGGTTACTCTTAGCAAATTCTGAAATAAATTCATTCATGTCTAGATTTTCTGTGATATTTTTCTCATGTGCCAGAATGACTAAATTTCTCTTCCTTGAATGCAGCATTGTTCGGAGTGAGAATGCGGTTCAAAGTAGAGAAAGAGCTTTCGCATGCAGCTGAAGACACACCAATGATGAGTGCTGTGACATATAGCGAATGCAACATAGGGAAGGCCTCTTTGTACTGCTGAATGCATTTGCATGCTTCAGAGAGATTAGCATCAGCTGGCAGTTTATTGATCAACATTGCTTTTGCCACAGCAATTTCATTTTGCAAGCTCAAGCTGTTTTGCTCTGTGCCTGCAAGTGCCTGAAGTGGTTTCAGGAGAGAATGATCAAGAAATAATTCTGATTTTGGCAGGAGAAGCAATGTGGCCCTCAATAATTCAACATTTCTCTGAGAGAATCTTGTCTCCATTTCCACAATAGCTCTATCAAGAATGCTGAACATAACCCTTTTAAAAGTCTGGTTAGGAGCAATTTGTTCATCAGAGTCACCATGCCCAAGCGTAGACACGACAATATTATCATCAAGCTGTGAATTAACTTTCCGTTTCCTTTTGAGCGAGTTGGTAGGCCTACTTTCACACTGAGAGTAATGCTCCTCCCAGAATGAGTCGCATCTCATCTCCTTCAGTGTGGCCAGTGAAGCTGTCACCACCTCCCCAGCAGTGCACAAATCCACTGCATGTGTCTGTAGAATTGCATTGACTGGTTTCAGCACACCAAGCACATGAAGGAGGAATTTTCCTGTATTGAAGAAATTCTGTTTTTTTAATTGGGTCAAAAGACCACATGCCTCTATGCAGATGTCAAAAGGGGCAGTGTCAGCCTCTGCTACCTCTGAGAGAAGCCCCCTTATAGCTTCCTCATTGTTGACAATGGACTTTGTGACATCATAATGACTGGTCCATCGTATTTCTAGAAGTCTTTTCAGTGTTGTATGTGTGTGAAACATAATGTCTGTGACAAAATGTGTTCAATTAATTTGACCAGTCAAAGAACTTCTTAGCCAGAGGTTCTGATTCCATTGCATGTATCACTGCTAAATGGAGCTGGTGGTTGTAGCAGTGTACATATGGAATGTACTTACCAACTTTGTTTTGTAACAAAGCCAGGACACCACCCCTTGCCCCAGACATGACAGAAGCACCATCAAAACAGTGACACGCTAAATTGTCAGGGCTGTAACCTAGCTCAGAGAGATGTGACAGAATTTGGTTACAAATATATTCAGCATCAAGCTGATTCAGTTCAATTAAGCCAATCAGGTGTACTTCAGGGATGGAGTTCTGGACAAATCTAATCACTAGAGACAAATTCTCAATGTTACAGCGATCCCTGGTACCATCACTTTTAATGCAAAGTCCAGGAGAGTCAGCTTTTTCATATTTGGTCCTGATATCTTTTACCACCATTTTGGCAAGAGTCTCAATTATTTCATTTTGAATTACATTGGATGTGTATTTTGCATTGTCTGGCATGTATTTTACAATTTCTGCAAGTTTGGCATCTTTTTTTGATTGTGTAATCAAAGAACTTAAGGAAAAGTCCCTCCTCCCCACCTTCGTGATTGTGACCACGCAGAGCCAGTTCATTGACTGCAAAGAACTGAACGGCTTCCCCAGTGCTTTTCACATAATATCTATTCTTTTCTATTTGGGTTGGACCCAGTAGTTGAACTATGCTTTCACCCATCTCTGCCTGGCGCCGATACTCTTGCCATGCAGACATGGCTCTGACGTGCGGGATACTAGACACGTGTTTGTGGAAGCCGCCACCGTCTTTTTCTAGAGCTTTTTTCCAATTAGTGTAGCCGTGTTTGGTGAATATGTCCCTGCGGTCCGAATTGGAAACACTAAATTTGCGGCAGGCAAAGCAAAAGTTGGCGTCACAGACAACAGAATATTCAAGCCATGGTCGAGACTGATACCAGCTTGCACTAAAACATCTGAGTGTCTTTCCGAATGCGCGCTTGGGATAATTAATTAAAATGGGCTGGGATGGGCTATCCATATTTAAGTCAGGCAGACAGGACTGTATATTTTGTTGAAGGCAGAGGTTTGGAGTACCCGACACGGGCACAGAGCTGGAGGATTGTGTAGGCTTATCTACATCTTTTGGAGTTTCAGTTCCCGACGTGGGTGCGCTGTGCTCCATGTTGGTAGCAGCGGTGCTGAGCTCAACCGTGGAGCCAGCAGCTTGCAACAGAACAGAGGTTGAAGATGTCTGCTTTTTAATGAGCCACTTATGCATAGCCTTTGGTGTTATCAACCAGAAAATGAAAGAAGAAAGGAAACGTATATGCTGTGCCCACCCCAGCCCACCCGTGGTCATGCCTCTGGGTGAAGGAGATCGATCACATCCTCATGGGCAGACGCTGGAGACTCTTGCAAAACTGCAGGGTCTACAGAAGTGCCCAGTTTGTGAATTCTGACCACAGATTTGTTGCTACTCTTAGGATCCAGCTTAGGTCCAGTAGGTTACCACCTACTAGGATAATGAGCCTGGACTTGGCCAGACTCCAAGACCAGGCTGTTTCTAATGAGTTTGCATGCAGTTTGTGTGAGGAACTTTCAGATTTGGGTATGACTGCCGATCCTAATGTGATATGGGAGACCTTCCGTGACAAGACCCTAAAGGTTGCTGAGGGTTGTGTTGGTGTTACCAGTGTTCCCAGAAGGAGGTGTTTCATCTCGCAGGGCACCCTGGATATCATTGAGAGAAGTCGCAGCGCATGGCTCAATGGCAACTCTGGTGTGTACCGGGATCTGAGAGGTACGGCTGCGAGGGCTCTGAGGGCAGATAAAGAGGCGTTTTTTAGAGGAATCTGTGAGCAAGTGACACACCATCTGTGGTCTAGTGACCCATGTACTGCTTACAGAGGAATCAAAGCATTACGCTCATCTGAATCTGTTCCTTGGAGAGTCGCAGTCAGGGCAGCTGATGGAACGGTCCTTACGGATGACACTGCAGTTTTGACCCGCTGGGCTGGCTACTTTGAGCAGTTGTTCAAAGCTGATCCTCCGGCTAGGATGTTGGATATCTCTGGGTCCACGGTTCTTGAGGCTGATTCTCCAATTAGCTGTGAATCACCCAATCTCACTAAGATTGCACGGGTGGTGAACCAGCTGAGGGGGGGAAAGGTTGTAGGGATCTCTGGTATCCGGGGTGAACTTCTCCAGGCTGGTGGTAAGACTGTCCTCCTGGCATTCTAAGTAATCTTTGCTTTCATTTGGGAGACTGAAATCATCCCAATTGACTGGAAAATGGGACTTGTCGTCCCTATCTGTAAAGGGAAGGGTGATTGCCTGGATTGCGGGAACTACAGGGGGATAACACTGCTCTCGGTGCCGGGTAAGGTCCTTGCTAGGGTCGTCCTCAAAAGGATCCGTGATCACTTGCTCACTTACCAGCGACCGGAACAATCTGGTTTTACGCCTAAGAAGTCTATCATTGACCACATCCTGGCACTGAGGGTTCTCATGGAGCGCAAACACAAATATCGGCAGAGCTTCTTTGCAGCCTTTGTCGATTTTCGCAAAGCGTTCGATTTAGTTGATCGAGCTGTGGGACATCCTGAGGATTCGCGGGATCCCCTCGAGTGGTACTGGTACCGTGAGTGCTGTGCAGAGTGGAGGCAGGACCTCTGCGTTTTTCCCAGTTGATTCTGGGGTTCGTTAGGGGTGTGTTCTTGCTCCTACTCTGTTCAATGCTTGTATGGACTGGGTGCTGGGCAAGGTCATGGGGTCCAGTGGTTGTGGGGCATCTGTTGGTGAAGAAAGGTTCACGGATCTTGACTTTGCTGACGATAATGTGATCTTCGCGGAATCAATGAAGGCTCTGATCCGGGCGCTCGAGAGACTGAGCGAGGAGTCTGAGTGTCTGGACTTACGAATGTTCTGAATAAAAACCAAGATCCAGGCCTTTAATGACCTCTTGGGCACAGCCATCAGCAGTGTGTCTGTTTGCAGAGAGAGTGTCGACATTGTCAAGAGGTTTACTTACCTTGGCAGTGACATTCATGTCTCTGGTGACTCTTCCTATGAAGTCAGTAGAGGGATTGGGAGAGCATGGGGGTCATGAGGTCACTAGAAAGGGGTGTGTGGCTCTCCCGATATCTATGCAAAAGGACAAAGGTCCATGTCTTTAGAGTCCTGGTGCTTCCTGTCTTGCTATATGGTTGTGAGACATGGACGCTATCCAGTGACCTGAGATGAAGACTGGACTCCTTTGGTACTGTGTCTCTCTGGAAAATCCTTGGGTACTGTTGGTTTGACTTTGTGTCGAATGAGCGGTTGCTCATGGAGTCTCTAATGAGGCACATTACCTGCATTGTGAGGGAGCGTCAGTTACGGCACTACAGCCATGGGACGCATTTCCCAGAGGGTGATCCAGCTTGTAAGATCCTCATTGTTAGGGACCCGAGTAGCTGGACCAGACCAAGGGCTAGCCCATGTAACACCTGCCTGCGGCAGATAGAGGGTCATTTCCGGAGGGTGGGACTGGACTACGTGTCTGCCTGGTGGTTGCAAACTGGGATCCCAAGTTGTGTCATTGTGTAGTGGGTGCGGCAACGCACTGTAGCTGTGCATGCTCCCCAACTTGACTTGACTTGTAGTAGGAATCTAGTCTACCTCTATCAGAGGGTGAGAAACAACAATCTATTATTGCAATCAAGAATATTTAGACTTTAAACATTTAAAATAAAACTCATTATATTATTTTAAAGATTTAATGCCACTATTCTTGTTTGTAAGGTACTACCTCATGAAGTAAATCATTACGTTTCTTATAAACACCATGAATAAGAATAAGGTAGGCTAACCAGGAATATTCCTTGCATAATGCATGATGGCATTCAGAATGTGACTGTGAAGCACCCTTCCCTCTTCACCTGCCACCAAAACATATTGTTCAACTGAGAGCATATGCACCTGTGCGGTACTCTACTTATCATCATAAAATGATATAAATTACATGCTGGATTTATTTGCTTAAAAATATAAAAACAGTATTTTCTGGGTGCTTATTTAACTAATAGAGTTCTCTGTATTTCCAATAAATCATTTGCTGAATCTTATGTTTATATTGCATAAGGTGATTTATTGTTTCCAATGTTTTTTTTTAATTTTACATGTCAAGTGTTACATGCAAATAATGGAAGTAAGAATTTACTGCAGATACATTTAAGCATATTTATGATGGTACACATAGTTTATAATTGGGAAAAGGACATTTTCAGGCACATAGATTACCTGCTGACAGGTAATATAATGGGAGGTATGGCCACATTATATCAGGAATTTTATCAGTAAATACAAATTGTCAAAGCTAGTGCATTTATGGCAAATTAAGTGACATACTGGTAATGTAAAAGCAAAGGACCAAAGGCATGTAAGAACAGAAAACAAAACTTTATCCGTATCTCAAGTACTCCACAACAAAGTGGTTCCTTTTTACCTCCCATCTTTCTCTGTTTAATTTTTTCGACATGGCCACTGTTCCTTCTTCCAGTGAGCCTTTGCACTAACTCTTCTGTCATCTTTTTAGTTACATGTTTTCTAGCTTGAGGAAGCTTATCGCCTACATCTTGGGTCAAATTCTGCAGTCACCTCTTTGTGTACAGGTGCACCAGTCTAGAGGTTCTTTTGAGTTTTGAGTAAAGCTGCAATGTCTTGAAAGAGCAGTACAGTCTTCTCAGCCCCAGTTATGGGCCGTGAATTGCCACATAATATCTCCATTCCTGCTTAGTAGACTGGTGTGTTCCTGTCTTACAACAGTAATGTGAAAAAATGGTTTCTAGTTAGTTATGTGGTGTTATGTCTTCTGTATAGGTCCTTTGCATTCTTAATGGTGCTCTTGTTTTATTATTCTCTTGTCAATCAGACACTCTCTCAAACTTTAGAATGCAACTGATATGTATGGAAAACAAAAAAAAAAAAAACAGCTTAGTTATCCAAGGGCCAAATGACTTTTTGCACATAACCACTTTTAGAAATATATTGCACTGATGGTTTTCCATAAATAACACTGGCATCACTGTTTCATTAACTAGACATGTGAGTTTTGATGTTAAAAAAACTGAGTGCAAAGAGGAGCTGAGTGTAGCTTATGCTTAAAGAAAAATGCCATTTGGGACAAACAGTCCTGAGATTATAATGAAAGCATATGCTGCAAAGATTGTACTATCCTTTTGAAAACTGAGGATCTGTCAGTCAACTTCTGACTTTAGAAACATTTTTAGAAATTACATTGCTACTCCTTATTGCTTTACTTTGCCAATTTTATTATACTTAATATTTTATAACATATTTCACAGAATTGCTAATAAAGCAATAAACAATTCTGTATTTCAAGAGCTAACCTTACATGTCAGGCCATTATAGTGCACATTAATGGAGTTGGTGCTAGTGATATACTAAATGGATAAACACACAATTATGCAGCTTCTACCTGTATTTATAATTGTCTTTGTAAGCCAAGTTATGATTTTAATTTTATTGATTTTATTGAAATCACCCAACATTCCATACAAATAGATCCATTTTATAAGAATAGGATTGAAAACAAATCAACCCCCACCCCTGAGAAAGAGAGCATGGGCAGCAGAATGAAACTTAAACGTAGCAAAAATAAGTAAATAGATACATTAATAAGTTAATATAGATAAATGGAGAAGAAAAAGAAAATGGGGAGAGAATCTGTTTCCTCTGCTTTAAAAGCTTATTCTAGAATGTTATTGATTAGATCCTGCCAGGTTTTGAAAAATTTCTGCACAGATCCTGTAAGTGAGAATTTTATTTTTTTGTCCTTCTCTACTTTAAGCCCATCTGGAAGTACACCAAGCACAGCTGTTAATGGGTTAGGAGGGATTGTGACACCAAGGCTGTCTGAAAGGCATTTAAAAATTTTGGTCCAAAATGATTTTAATTTGGTGCAGGCCCAAAACATGTGACCCAGTGAGGCTGGAACTTGAGTGCAGCATTCACAGGTTGGATCTTGCCCTGGAAACATTTTGGACAATTTTAAGCGAGACAAATGTACTTGATATATAATTTTGAGTTGAATAATTGTACGCTTTGCACATTCCACTCTTTTTCTGAGATGTTGAGTGAGAGATCCTTTTCCCACTTACCTCTTGGATCTTTGAAAGGGACAGACTGTAAAATGGTTTTATATATTGCAGAGATGCTGTCTACAGTAAGTCCTTGAAACTGATCAATATTTTTTCCAGCATAGAGGGAGGTGGGAGATGAGGAAAACTGGGCAGGATCTGTTTAACAAAGTTTCTAATTTGAAGATAGTGAAAGAACTATGTTGCTGGAAAGTTAAATTTAGAATGTAATTGTTCGTAGGATGCAAAGATGTTGTCTATATAAAGATCTCTAAGTAATTTAATCCCAAATGTTTTCCAGACATTAAAAATTGCATATGTTTGCGAGGGCTGAAAAAGGTGGTTCTCGTGCAGAGGTGCCACCGATAAAAGCTTCTCTATCTTAAAATGCTTCCTACATTGGTTCCATATTCTGAGTGAGTGAACTACAATTGGGTTGTTAGTATATTGGCGATAACTTGCATTTATTGGGGCGCAAAGCAAGGAATATAAAGAAGTACTGCAGGATTTTATTTCTATTGCAGACCAAGCCTATATATGTTCATCTGTTTGTGTCCATGTCTAGGTTTTTATAGTTTGTATGTTTGCTGCCCAGTAGTAAAATTGAAAGTTAGGTAGATCCATGCCACCTTCTGCATTTGGCTTTTGTAGGGTCGCTCTTTGGATACGTGGATATTTTGAATTCCAAATAAATGTGGTTATGGTTGAATCTAATTTCTTAAAAAATGATGTATTGATGTACAGTGGAAACTCAGTTCACGAAAATCTCTGAACACGTACAAATCGGGTTACGACCAAAAATGTTCACCAAACTTTTGCAACTGTTCATGACTACACACTCGGTATATGAACAAGCCAGTTTCCCTTTCGGTTTGTGCGCGCCAATGATTTCCGCACGTGTTCAGTCTCTCCTTGTGCAGAGAGAGAGCGTGTGCAAGCGAGAGAGAGAGAGACAGACAGACAGACATACAGACACACGCGCGAGAGAGAGAGACACACACACACGCGCGTGGGAGAGAGACGTACACACACGCGCGAGATAGAGAGGGCTGGCCATATAGGGCCGAGAAGGCAGTTAAACAATGCACCGGGCTTGTTTTTAAAGAGACTGATTCGAGCATTGTTTTAACCTCGTTGTATTTAATGAAGACTTTTTTCTATTGGATTTTAACCACCACTTCACTTCTGTTTACAACGATCGGTTCGTAGCGTGAATTGTTGCAATGTTACTTTTTTTGGCTGTTTATTAAATTACGGATTTTTCAAATGTTCATTTTTTTCCCTGTGCTTAAAACTCATTTAAAAAAATGTTTTTAGCGAGCGGTTCGTAACGCTATAACGCGTACTCTTGCAATGTTAGTTTTCTCTGTTGTTCAAGGTTTTCTCAGTGTTATTCAATGTTTTTACATTTAGTTTACTATTACACTGTGCATTCTATGGTATTATTAACTATATTGGTGCTTAACAATCTTAAAAAAATATATTTACATACAGTTCGTACGGTCTGGAACGGATTAATTGTATTTACATACAATCCTATGGGGGGAAATTACTTTGGGTCCACTGTATATTGGGATGTTTTGAAATAAAAGAGAAGCTTAGGGAGGATATACATCTTAATAATGTTAATTCTTCCAGCTAAAGTAAGGTGGAGGTTTGACCATCTATGCAAGTCTTACTTAATTTTTTCCATACAGATGGCGAAATTTTGTTGATAAAGAGCTTTATGTTTACTTGTGATGTTTACCCCTAGGTATTTAAACTGATCTTCGATGATAAAAGGGAAGGTGTCCAATCTAATATTGTGTGCTTGAGAATTCACTGGAAAGAGCACACTTTTAGTCAAATTAATTCTGAGACCAGAAATCTTTTGAAATTCTGTTAGTGCTGTAAGGACTGCAGGCACAGTATTTTGTGGGTCTGATATATACAGTACCATATCATCTGCATATAGAGAAATTTTCTGTTCAAGTCCTTCTCTGGTAATCCCCTTTATCTCATAAGCATTTCGACAGTGAACTGCCAGTGGCTCAATGGTGATTGCAAAAAGTAGTGGTGACAAGGGGCATCCTTGTCTGATACCACGTTCTTGTTTAAAGTAGTCTGAATTAATGTTGTTAATACAAATTGAAGCTTCTGGATTGATATACAGTAGTTTGATCCATGCACAAATGTTCGGGCCAAACCCAAATTTCTCCAATGTAGTGAAAAAGTATTTCCATTCAATCATATCAAATGCTTTTTCTGCATCCAAGGATAATAAAATCTCTGGGATGTTTGACTTTGCGGGTGGATATATTACATTAAACAGGCATTGAAGACTGGACGCTAAGTGTAGGTCTTAAATAAATCCAGTTTGATCTTGTGATATTATTGAATGCAGAACTTTCTCCATCCGTCTAGCTAGGACTTTGGAGAGTATCTTAACATCATTATTCAGAAGTGAAATTGGTCTGTATGATGCACATTGTAATAAGTCCTTATTTTGTTTAGGAAAGATGGCGATTAATGCTTGGCAAAAAGTTTGATGTAGAATTTTATTGTCTCTAGCTTCTGTGAATGGAAGTTTTGTATTTCATTTATTATTTCACCTTTTGCTAGCTGACTGACCTTTTGAATTGTGACCATATTTTTCTATTTACAGCATTAAATTTGTCATGTAATGAAATATCAATGTATGAGCTCCAGATCCACTTTTTGTTTTTTTAAGTTTAAGTGACAAAACAAACAAAAACCAAGCATGAAAGTTTGATGAAGTTCATGTGTTAGACTGGTGTGGCAAGTTTTTTGTTTTTGTTTTTTCTTTTTTTAAACATGCTGACATTCATTTCTAACCCACTTAAGTCCTGAACAAGGGTCTGCTAGAGCCTATCCTAAACCCTGGACAGGGCGCCAGTCCATAACAAACATTTAAAACTTTTTTTTTTGGAATATAATGTCATTTACTACACTGCCAAAGGCTTGAAAATTATTGTTTACTGCCAATTGCTTTAGCTTTTAATGTGTTTGAATAGTTAAGCAGTTGAATGGTTTACAGCACAGTGTAGCTAAACAACATTAGTCTTGTTAGTGTTAATTGTATTAGTGTAGTTAAAGTATTAAAATTGAGACTATCACTTTTGTGTTTTGTTTTCATGTGAAACTGTAGGATTTATTTATGAAATATAATATTTAATATAAATTGATAACTGGAGCAAAAGAAGTAGAGTGGAAGGAAATTTCGGCTTAATGTTTTTGTGCTATTTTTTTTCTCTTTTTAATGCAAATATGAAGTCTGTGCATAATCATGCAGGGCTAATTAATAAAAATGTTTGGGATGTTAGAGGAAACCATAGAACCTTGACAAACCCCTAAAAACATATGACGTAATTGTGCTATGAGGCTGCAATGCAAATCATCAAATCCTTTTAAAATTTAGGAAAAATATTTTTAATGTAGCAATATTTTTATATGTTAATTACAATTAGTCTGTTCCTTGCAAAAACACTTGTAAAGTATGCCACTATAATGAAAGCTGGATGACACCATATGCTTACAGTGTGAAAAATAAAAATGCAGGAAAAAAGGGTTTCCTATTTAATTCTTTTCTTTGCTTTCAGGTTCAAGGTCCATCAGGCAATGCATCAAGCCATTGAACAAAGCAGAGATTCAATTGTGTTGTTATTTTTGGAGGACATACCTGACTATAAGCTGCACCAGACTCTGTTTCTCCGGAGAGGCATGTTTAAATCACAGTGTATATTATACTGGCCTGTGCAAAACGATCGCCTGCAAGCATTTTACCAAAAGATGCGGGTTGCTTTGGGTTCAAGCAACAGGGTAAATTAAGCTATATTTCTATGAAATTACTTTTATATGTAATATTTTGAAAATGCTTTTGACTGAACGGTCATATTATGGAATCAACAATCTTTTCATTCATCAATTTACAATGTAGAAATGTTATTTTAAAGACTTTTCCTAAAATTTTTATAAAAGTTGCCTTCCCTGGTGCTGATTATTGCTGATTATTTTTTTAAAATAAATATTCATGTCACCTTCTGCATAAAGCCTTTTCATTCCAGTCTGTTTAGGATACAGTGCATTATATTAGTACATTGTACATTGTATTATATAATTTATTTCTGCATTATTTAAAGCAATACTTATATATTCATAATATAAAGGTTGTGAGCGTGTACTGATACAGCACGTTGCTGTGCCCACCACACGATGAACCACCTCACGATACCAAATTAGGTCCCGAGCGCAGCCATGCAATGGGTGACACCTCAGCACCACACTGGAACAGTGTGAGGTTTTTATACAGTGGCTGGAGTGCTAATCCTGCCACCAACCCCCAAGTTTTCCCCGCACGTTGGTGGACCTGAGTAGTCTGCAAAATGATGGCAGCAAAAAATATATAAAGATTTTATTTGTACAGTTAATTTGAAACTGACTCTGTATATACTGTATTCAGTGAATTTAATGTTGTTTTTATAAATATGTTTTATTGTTTTGATCTGCCTGAAACAAGTTTTAAATGCTTTATTCTGTTGCCCTGGATAGATTCTAGCAGTGTGATTGAGTGGCATTTTGTCCAGAATTGAGGCTATTGCTTCCCATGATAGCATTCTATAAAAATTAAGTTCATAATGTAGTTGGAAGGAATCAGCAGTTCCCACAGCATATCCCACTAGTTATATTCATTTGACTATTGGTTTATGACAAATTAAGGACTAATTAAAAGATACCCATTTAAACATGAGAGAACTGAGAGTGCTACAATAATTTAATATATGATTTACTTTAAAAAAAATATCCATGTCAAGCTCATACTATATTGTAGTGCCACATTAGTTCTCACCAGTGCAAACCCAATGGATTCTTACTGTTTTAGTTGGTTCACTGTCCTTAGAAGAACACCACAGTATTGAATTCATGTATGACTTTAGCAGAGGTGCCCTTTTTCTGGGCTCCCCTGTAGCTGCTGTGAAGCTGTTTATTTAAATGATGGAATGCTAGCTTATACTCCTTCTGATTCATCCACAGGCTGATGCAGCTTATCAGCACCCTTAAAATATACATAAATTTTCAAACCCTATTAATCCAGTTCAGAGCCAAGGAGGACTGGGGCCTACTCTACACACACTGAAAACAACTCTTAATGAGATACCTGTCCAATGAAAGAACTCACATTTTACCCACCAGTACCCACTCCTACTGGGTCAGGTTAGAGTTGCCAGGCAGTCTTAAATGCATAACATTTAGATGTGGGAAGGAACCGACAAGGAATAGGGAGAAAGTGGAAACAGAGAGTTTATGATCAGGATATAATTAAAATCTGAGCTGTGAGGTAGAAACAATAACCATGGTTCCATTGCAGAACTACAAATAATAATAATAATAATAATACATTTTATTTATTTAGAGCCTTTCCCATGCTCAAGGTGCTTCACAGAGTCTCAGAAAGAAACAGCAGGTATATGTAACATCGGATATAAATGTTTCCTGAATAGAACACTAAAACAGATAGATACAGGATATACAAAGCATTATACAGAATAAAAGACAATAAACCAAAGTAAAATACTAAATTTAATACTAAAAGAACGGCCTAGCAGATAACATCATTTGTGATATAACACACACACAAATTATACTGAGCATCTAGACAGAGAGGAATACTGAAAGAGGGGGCTTCTTGAACCCGACACCGTCGATAGTCATGACTGGGATGAGCTATGCAATGAGGACACTACACGAGGCAAGGGGAAGGTGCAAAGTTCAAGTGCTTTTATTAACAAAAAAAACAAAAAAAACAAAACAGTGTTCAAATAAATAGTGCAGTGTTTCCAAATAGTCCATAAATAAGTAATCCATAAAAATGAGGTGAAACGTGGAGGTTAAAAGCCAATGAATACAACCAATTAACACAAGGTTAAAAACAAACAGGCAGGAAGCAGTCCCTTTTTAAAAAAAACCCAGTGACTTCTGCTTTTAACTGGGGCCTCCCCTGCTTCTCCTATATGATCCTTGCAACAGCTGAGTCGCCCTATCTGCAGGTGCAGCTGACCCTCCACTGGTCTGGTTGCCTTCCGTCACCTTTTGCTACGTACAGCTCCTTCACCAGACCGAGACTAGAGTCCCCAGCAACTAGGGCGTTCACACTGGGGCTCTCTCTCCCAAGCCTCCTTGACTTCCTCTACCTTCTGCAGAGAGCCGTCCATAATTCTGGTCACTCCAGCTCCTCCGAAATGCTCAGCAGGAGTGATCCAATCCATCTGCCCCAAGTGTTGCCCATACACTCCTCCAATGCTCTCCTAACAGCTGCCTGCATGCGCTCCAGCGAGCCTGGTCTCTCTCACTCACTCCCACAACAGCTTTTATGGCCTCCTGCCTTCTTCTCTCATTAACTTCTGTTCTTTTACTCTTTATTTTTCTCCCTTCCACACTCGTGCTTCTATGTTTTATATGTTTTTTTACTGTGTTTTATGTGGGCAGAATAAGAAAGTGAGGAATCAAAAATGACACCAAGATTCTTTTGCATCAGTAGGTCTGATGTGATCACCATCAAGAGTGACTGAGAAGGAGCTCATTTTCTTAAGCTGCACTTTAGTGCCAATTTGTAGCAGTTCAGTTTTGTTGCAATTTAATTTTAAAGAATTCTGCTCCATCCAGGTTTTAATTTCACTAAGGCAAGTTGTGAGCTGAGAAAGCTTTTAACATTAAAATAGAGCTGATTATCATCTGCACAAAAATGATAACCCAGTCCTTAGCTACAAATGATATGGCCAAGGTGAAGCATAGAGATACAGAAGAGAAGAGGGCCAAGGACAGAGCCCTGAGGAACCCCTTGTGTGATTGGCACTGAAATGGATCTGCTGTTTCCAAGACTAACAAACCCTTGCCTATCAGACAGATAGGACTTAAACCACTGGAGGGCAGTGCCAGAGATACCCAGTATGTTCTCCATTCTGGACAGTAGAATGTCATGTCTGACAGTGCTGAATGCTGCACTAACAGAATTAATATTCTGGTTTGTCCAGAGTCTCACTGGTTACCTGAAGCAGAGCAGTTTCACAGCTGTGCTGCACCCTGAAATCAGACTGAAAGGATTCCAACAAATAAATAGAAGTTTAGTAATAAATGAGTTGGAAGGCTACAACACGCTGAAGGAGTTTTGACAGAAAAGGTAAGTAAGAGATGGGCCAGAAATTATTAAGATTGTCAAGATTGGGGCTATAGAAGCGTTTTAAAAGGGATGAATTTATTGTTGTAACAGATCGAGCAGAGCTACTCCCACAGTATGACATTAAACTGCATCCGGCCCTGCAAGCGGTCCTCCAACTTGCAGGGAAATCATGGGAGTTGGTGGCAGGATTGGCATTCCAGCCACCGTAAAAAAAACTTCACAAACTCCGAGATGACAGAAACGATTTCTTTTTGCTCTCCACAGGAGTAGCTCTACTGCAGCCACCTATAGGAAGGCTGCTTGCATCATGAAGGGGATGGGGGAAAGCCCTCGGGAGCCCCATTTCCGGAAGAGTCGAAACTGCTTGGAGAGCCAGTGGGGTCAGGTCTGTTGGGGATCGAAACTGGTGTGGTGCTGTGGCGTCGCCTGCTACACGGCAGCACTCGGGTTCCATGAGGTAGCCCATATGGGTGGGTGTATTGAATGTCTTGTCTCTCTGGCAAGATGATCATCATCCTTTGCTGTCGGAGGAGCTGCGTAAACTCCGCATTTCAGTGGCGGTACTCTCTGAGGTGCGCAGTCCTGGCCAGATCTCTGTAGGTGGATACACCTTTTATTGGTCTGGTTGGTCTGATGGCTATCATAGTCGGGGAGTAGCTGTTGCTGGTGCAGATTGGCTTCTTCCAATGGTGTCCGATATCACTCCTTTCAACGAGCATATTATGAGACTCTGATTACAGCACCCCCTGGGGTGCCTTGTCTGTTGTCTCAGTGTATGCTCCAACTGCGATGAGTGATGTCTCATCAAGGGAGACATTTTATTTGCAGCTTCACTCGGTGGTTGATGGGTGCCAACAAGGTGGCACTCCTCTGGTCATGGGTGACTTCAATGCAGCCACTGGGACTGAAAGGGCTGGCTATGAGGATTGTCTCGGTCTCCATGGGTCTGGTGACCATGGTGAAAGTGGTTCCATGTTCCTTGACTTTGCAAAAGGTCAGGGGCTATAAATCGCTGGATCCTGGTTCCAGCGCCCAGAACCGCTTCGTTGGACTTGGTACTCCAATACTGGTGGTGCGGTGAAAAAGAGCGATCACATCCTCGTGGGCAGACGCTGGAGGCTCTTGCAAAACTGCAGGGTATACAGAAGTGCTCAGTTTGTGAATTCTGACCACAGACTTGTTGTTGCTACTCTTAGGATCCAGCTTAGGTCCAGTAGGTTACCACCTACTAGGAAAATGAGCCTGGACTTGGCCAGATTCCAAGACCAGGCTGTTTCTAATGAGTTTGCACGAGCTTTGTGTGAGGAACTTTCAGATTTGGGTATGACTGCTGATCCTAATGTGATGTGGGAGACCTTCCGTGACAAGACCCTGAAGGTTGCTGAGGGTTGTGTTGCTGTTAACGGTGTTCCCAGAAGGAGGTGTTTCATCTCACAGGGCACCCTGGATATCATTGAGAGGAGTCACAGCGCACGGCTCAATGGCAACTCTGGTCTGTACTGGGAACTGAGAAGGACGGCTGTGAGGGCAGATAAAGAGGCATTTCTTAGAGGAATATGTGAGCAAGTAACACACCATCTGTGGTCTAGCGACCCATGTCCTGCTTACAGAGGAATCAAAGTATTACGCACATCTGAATCTGTTCCTCGGAGAGTCGCAGTCAGGGCAGCTGATGGAATGGTGCTTACGGATGATACTGCAGTTGTGACCCACTGGGCTGGCTACTTTGAGCAGCTGTTCAAAGCTGATCCTCCAGCTAGGACACTGGATCCATGGTCCACGGTCCACTGTCCTTGAGGTTGATCCTCCAATTAGCTGTGAACCACCCAATCTCACTGAGATTGCACAGGTGGTGAACCAGCTGAGGGGAGGAAAGGCTGCAGAGATCTGTGGTATCCGGGGTGAACTTCTCCAGGCTGGTGGTAAGGCTGTCCTCCTGGCATTGCAAGCAAACTTTGCTTTCATTTGGGAGACTGGAATCATCCCAATTGACTGGAAAATGGAACTTGTCGTCCCTATCTGTAAAGGGAAGGGTGATCGCCTAGATTGCGGGAACTACAGGGGGATAACACTGCTCTCGGTGCCGGGTAAGGTCCTTGCTAGGGTCGTCCTCAAAAGGATCCGTGATCACTTGCTCACTTACCAGTGACGGAAACAGTCTGGTTTTACACCTAAGAAGTCTACCATCGACCGCATCCTGGCACTGAGGGTTCTCATGGAGCGCAAACACGAGTATCGGCAAAGTTTCTTTACAGCCTTTGTTGATTTTCGCAAAGCGTATGCAAATGAACGAAGGTCTAGGTCTTTAGAGTCCTGGTGCTTCCTGTCTTGCTATATGGTTGCAAGACATGGACGCTATCCAGTGGCCTGAGATGAAGACTGGACTCCTTCGGTACAATGTCTCTTCGGGGAATCCTTGGGTACCGCTGGTTTGACTTTGTGTCGAATGAGCGGTTGCTCATGGAGTCCCAAATGAAGCACATTACCTGCATTGTGAGGGAGCGTCAGTTATGACACTATGTCCATGTGGCACAATTCCCCGAGCATGATCTGGCTCGCAGAATCCTCACTGTAGAGGACCCAAGAGGCTGGACCAGGCCTAGGGGATGCCCACGTAACACCTGGCTGCAGCAGATAAAGGGTTATTTATAGAGGATGGGACTGGACTGCGTGTCTGCCTGGTGGTTGCCTATCAGGACCCCAAGCTGATTAGTCATGTGGTGAGTGCAACAATGCGCTGCACCAGTGCATGCTCCCCAACATGACCTGACCTGACCTGTAACAGTCAGGATTATGACATGAAGGCAGGATTTAAGAAGTGTGGTGGAGATGGGGTCTAGTACACAAGTAGTCGGCCTCATCTTACAAAGCAGGTCGTTAACAAATGCAGATGTGACTGGTGAAAATTTAGGGTAAAAAGCTGGATAGTTGAATTATTTAGATCTTTAATTTTATTATGGAAAAAGTGGATGGATTTTTCACAGACTTCGATAGAGGATGTAATTGGGCCAGATGCAGGTTGAAATAATTTATTAGCTACAGAGAACAAAACCCTTGGGTTATTATGGCCATTATTCTGCCATAGTGTGTGTTCTTGGCTACAGTTAGTGCATCCTTATAAGCCCTTTGATGGTTAGAGAAAACCTGGATGTGCCCAGTGAGGCCAGTCTTACGTGACATTCTTTCAAGGTGTCAGCCAACTGCTTTCATAGACAGTAACTCTGAATTGTACCATGGAGCTGAGCGCTTAAAGGAAACCTCCTTATGCTTTAAAGGAGCTATTTTATGTAGTGCTGAAAGATAGACTGAGTTGTAGTGATCAACAAAACTATCTAGTGTTGATACAATAGGTGAATAGGTGAAGACAGAAAAAGATCAGAAATGGAACTAGCAAGAACATAGGGAGAGATATTTTTACGGTTTCTGAAAGAAATTTGGCATTTACAAGTAAGAGGAGGCAGAAGTAATGAGACACTGAAAAGTACAGTGTTGTGATCAGAGAGTCTCACATCACTGCTATAAGTGTTGTCGACAGATAAGCCAGATGTACAGATCAAGTCTAATATATGGCCACCAGAGTAAATAGGAAATCAAATTGCACCAAAGTCAAAACAGTCCAGTAAGAATAGGAATTCATTTCTCAGCTTACATGTAATAATGTCAATAGTGATGTTGAAATCACCAAGAAGAATCCATCCATCCATTATCCGACCTGCTATATCCTAACAGGGGTCTGCTGGAGCCAATCCCAGCCAACACAGGGCGCAAGGCAGGAAACAAACCCCGGGCAGGGCGCCAGCCCACTGCAGACCAAGAAGAATGACTCTCTCCAAAAGGGAACTTAAGTGGGCTAATAATTTAGTCAGATCAGATAAAAAAGACACATTGTATTTTGGGGGACAATAAAGAACAATGAGTAAGACAAAACCTGATTTCATTGTTAGCTTAATAGCCAGACACTTGACAGACAATGGGCAGTCATTTGGGATTCTTTTGGTGTTTAGCTCTGCTCTAACAATTACTATGACTCCTCCACCTTGTCTTGAGCTGTGAGGCTCTGCAAAGTAAATGTATCCATATGGTGTCACCTCCACGAGAGATGTAAAATCAATTGTTTTTTGCCAGGTTTCTGTTAGACATAGCATGTCTAGGTTGGGGTCTGCAATGAATTATGATAGCACCAGTGCCTTTCCATTAAGAGATCTTAAGTTAAACAATCCAGTATTAACTGACGAGGATTCAGATTCAGTTGTCCCTGAGGCTGTGAACCCAGTCAAGGCAAAGTCCATAAAGTCTATAAAAATAAATCCAATTCAGTGCAGTTTGAGTCAATTGCATCCAAGTACTATGCATACAGTAAAAAAGTGAAAGAAGTGCAAAAATTGCAAGTTTAAATGCAAATTTTAATGAAAAGTATTGTTAACGAATGAGGAGTGGCAGAAACATGCATGCACCAGCGTCCAAGTCCTACTGAAGACTGAATAAAATCAATGCTTAACCACTCAGAGTTCTTTGTATAAAATGATTAAATGCTATCTCTGCAAGTTTCTGTTTTCTAGCATAATATTTATATATCAAGTCAAATTTTTGCCAGTATATGACCTCATTGAAAATCATTAAGGTTCATTAATACCTAGATATACCACTCACATAGAACAGTATACTAAGCTGTAATACAAATATATCAAATGGATAGTTTATTCTAAAAAGTGCTGCAAGGAGAAAAACCTAAAAACAATACCAACTGTTATTTGGGATGATCCAGTGTTAGTCTTTTACCTTAACTGTTGTTGGACCTTCCTTGGCTAAAAGTACAGTTACCTCATTGAATTCTGAGATTAGAGGAGCTTATTGAACATCTAGAGACATACACTAAAAATGCTGTTCTTTAAATAATTTGTTTTCAGCAAGCCCTACAGCCCCCTCCCTGTTTGTCTACACAGTGTAATGCAGAGATGTGTTTGTATTGCAGTTGAAGGCTGTTCCATTTTACTAAAGCATCTCTGGAACCAAACTTTCATTTAGCATAAACGAAGAGTGAAATATTTTGATGTTCATAGCTTAATCATGTTAAATGATTTATTGATTAGAACATTAGAACAATCAAGAAGGGAATAGGCTGTTTAGCCCAACAAAGCTTGCCAGTCCTTTGCACATTATTCTTCTGAAAAAACATTGTCTAGTTTTGAAAATCCCTAAAGTCCTAGGGCCTCATGTGTAACACCTTGCGTAGACTTCAAACTAAGTCATGGCGTACAGACAAAACTGGAAATGTGCATATGAAGAAAAAAATTCAGATGCATAAAATGGTGCATAAGAAAAGTTCCAAG